>NW_005871602.1:0-11057 GCF_000147115.1 Myotis lucifugus | reverse complement strand
GGTCGACAGCAATGGGCGACACAAACAGCCTTAAGAGATGCTCCTTGCTGGAGCTCCTGATCAGTTCACTCCCTGATAATTTCTATAATTAATATGAATGAGTTTCCCCAGAAATCAATGTAAAAGAAAAATTTTCTTCTTATAGTACTTAAGTAGGAGATGTCAACATTCAGAAAAACAAAACGTAAGCAAATACAGTGCCACCTGCACAAGAAATGTTAAACAAGTTATTTAGGCTAAAGAAAAATGATACCAGGTGGAAACTCGGATCTCCAGAAAGAAAATGAAGAGTACAGAAAATGGTAAATTATCTGAATGCATATAAAATAATTTCTTCTTGATTAAAAAAATACATATCATATTAAGGAATTTACAATGTATGTAAACGTAATACAAATAAGAACTATAGAATAAAGAATGTTGGGGGAAGGGGTAAACGGAACTGTGCAATTGCAATGTTCTTACATTTTTACATAATAAGTAGGTCAGGAAAAGTTAGGGCTGTATATCCTAATTCCTTAGAGCATAGGTCGGCAAACTTTTTCTTAAATGGTCAGATAGCAAATAATTTTAAGCTTTGAGGGTAAGAAGTTTAAAATTGAGGATATTATATACTTATGTAACTATTTAAAAATGTAAAAACTACTTTTGGCTCACAGTTTTTTAAGAATTCAATTTCAATTTCTTGGTTGGATTTTTAGCCTTCCTCCCTCTCCCTGGGCTTGCCTTATTTCTTTAGCTCACTCAGATTTTTTCCACATTCTTGCTTGATCTTTAAAAAAAAAAAGTAAAGAGAAAGAAGTCTATGAATATGAAGAGAACTGAGTGAGGTAGAGAGGGAAACTCAGTAGGAGGGAGAAAGGCTTCTAGTGGAGGAAGACGCACCAGGGAAGCCCGTCCTAGGGTAAGGATGAAGGTCTGGAAGGGAGGCGGCTGTGCCAGGCAAGGCAAACAGCAGCCGGGGACATGAGGCGTTAGTCTTCCCTCCCTACACCTCAGCAATGCCTCCTCTCCCCCACCCCAAGCTGCCCACACGCAGCGCTATGATCCATTTGCCCAGTTCCCCACTCACCTGGACAAGTGGCTGGTGGGCATTTTCTCTCCTCTCTCCAGGTTTCCTTCCCTTGCTCCAGCTGGGTGATGAGCTTTGGTTTAGAAAATGGAATTCCTGTTCACAGAGAAAGAAAACAAGGTGGCTGCAGGTTATGGACTCAAGGGCCAAGTCAGAAGGCAAGATGGCTGCTTCAAGCAGATCCTAAAATGCCCAGCAGCATGCATGGGGGTCCTAAGAGATGCCAGGCTTACCCAGTGAGACCAGGTTGCTGTAGTTTTCCAGCATCACCTCCCTGTACAGGGACCTCTGAGCAGGGCTCAGCAGCATCCACTCTTCCTGGGTGAAATCCACAGCCACATCCCTGAATGCCATGTGTGCCTGGAAAACAAAACACAGTCCTGCTCACCAAGGAGCCAGCCTTGCCCACGACTCAAGGTAAGGAGCAGGGAGAAGGCGTCCCTGGGGGACGCAGGAGAGCTATCTAAATCCTGCCTTTGACTGTGACCCTGGTGCCAGTGTTCTAAAACCTTTAAACCTCTGTGGCTGTCCAGCAAGCATCACTTGTGAATCTATACATTCAAGACCCTGGGTGAACTGTTTGGAGAATATAGGGTATCCTATAACGTATATACACACTTTGTATAAAGGCCGTGTTTATTAAAATACATTTCATTTTCAAAACTGAGCTATCAGCTGTTAAAGTGCATATACATTTTTTGAGACACCCTGTATATGTAAAAAAAGAGTCCCTAACTCCCAGAACTTTAAATCCAGGCAGAGAAGAGCAGACAACATATAAAAATTAAACAATAGTAAAACATAAAAGACTTTCTGAGTTTTAAGAATTTAAAAAATTAAATAGCATAACCAAATGAATCAATATTGAAGCATCTGGCCCTAGCTGGTTTGGCTCAGTGGATAGAGCATCAGCCCTCAGACTGAAGGGTCCTGGGTTCGATTCTGGTCAAGGGCATGTACCTCCGTTGCAGGCTCAATGCCCGGTCCTGGTCGGGGCTTGTGCGGGAGGCAACCAATTAATGTGTCTCTCTCACATCGATGTTTCTCTCTCTCTCTCCCCCTCCCAGTCTCTCTAAAAATCAATGGGAAAATATCCTCAGGTGAGGATTAACAACAACAAAATATTGAAGCATCTGAGTGACTAAAGTTCATAAAATTCAATAATGGCATAGAATAAACTACAACTCAGTCCTTCCCCTGAATCCCATGGCCCCTCAGCCTTCTCAGGCCTGAGAAGCGGGAAGTGGTGAAGAGGAGGGTCTTGAATCATACAGCCTGGGTTCAGGACCCAACTTTGCTGTCAACTAGTGCCTTAATTTTCTCACCTGTGAAATGTGGATAACAGCAAATTTACAGCCCCACACTGTAGATGCTCAGGGCGGACCTTCTTGGCCACTCAATCTACAAATTAATTTCTACACCCCATTCTCACCCCCCTGCCCAGTTCTACTCATATCCTTAATATTTTTTCAAAATGGAGGACACAATGGAACACATACATCAAGAAAGATTTCATACTAGTACCTCCGAGGGAACGCAGGGGAGGGTGGGGGGAAGGGGGAGAGATCAACCAAAGGACTTGTATGCATGCATATAAACATAACCAATGGACACAGACACTTGTGGGTGAGGGCATGAGTGGGGAGTTGTGTGTGTGTGGGGCAATGGAGGTCACATATGTAATGCCTTAATCAATAAAGAAAAAAAATTTTTTTTAAAAAAGAAAGATTTCATGAGAGAGTCCTAAGAACTTGGTCTTGAAGGATGGACCAGAATCACAAGAGAAAAGTGCTAGGTATTCCAGATAGAGGAAGCAGAGAAGAGGACACTGTGAGCAAAGGGAGAGAAGAAGCCACAACGTGGACAGGGAGGACTACCTGGGAGGAATAAGGCACCTATTGGTAAACACAGCATAGTTGGAGTGTAGACATCTGTAGGTTTTTAAAATTATTACCATAAAATATACAAAACAAAAAATTTTTTATCATTTAAAAATTTTTAAATATTTTTACTGATTTCAGAGAGGAAGTGAGAGGGAGAGAGAGATAGAAACATCAACGATGAGAGAGAATCATTGACTGGCTGTCTCCTGTACACCCACGACTGGGGATCGAGCCCAGGCATGTGCCCTGACCGGCACATGTGTGCATTATGTGTACATTTCTGTAGGATTAAGTATATTCACATTGTTGTACAACCATCACCACTATCCATCTCCAGAATTGGTTCATCATCCCACACTAAAACTCTGTAACCATTAAACAGTAACTTCTTCCTCACCCTCAAACCCTGCTAACCACCATTTTTACTTCCCATCTTTAGGCTTACTAGTATACCATCTAGGTGTGTGTAAGTACACTCTATAATGTTCACACCATGACAAAATCTCCTGACTGCACGCTTCTCAGGACATATCCCCATCGATAAGCAGTGCATGACTGTATTTATACTTTAGAAGCCCAATTTAAGAGAAAGGGGGATGTGGGGGAGATAGGCAAGAAGGTGGAGAGGAGACAGGAAGCTAGGGTAGTGCAGGAGTAGAGACAAAGGAAAGGAAGGAGGAACTAAGGGGTACCACTTAGGCAGAATTGAGAGGATACAACAGCCAATCAAAAGGGAGGGAGGTTTGGAAAGAAGAAAGAGGCAAGGAAAACTCAAGAGACCCAGCTTGCACCACTGGTAGCAGCTGCAGCTATTAACCAACCAGATCAGAAGAAATGGGAGGAAAGAGAGGCAGAGACAGAGAAAACCAGCATTCTCGATTCCAGAAATGTCTTCCTCTTCCACTCCTGACAAGGGCTGTTCAAAGAAAAAAAATTTAAACAACCAGGAAAACAAATATTAATTCTGTTGGGCATAACAATAAGATTGTGATTCCCTTAAATTAAGAAGTCCTTCTGTGTTAGACATACCTACTGAAGTGTTTAAGGTGAAATGCTATGAAGATTTGCTGCAAACCAGTCTAGCAGGGGAAAAGAGTAAGTGAGGGTATTGGATGGAAAAAGAGCAGAATGTTGACAACTTCAGATGCAGACAAGCTCTGAAGTGAGCAGTCTGAACAAATGCCGAGGGAAGAAATGCTGGGCCAGGACCGAGAAGTCATGAATAAGGGCCCCAGGTCTGAAGAACAGTCCCTGTGAAAACTGTCACTCTTACCACAGGCCTCGTTTCCTGGGGAAGCCAGCTGGGGCTCTGATCTCTGGATGTCAAAGGTGAGCAAAGGAAACCCTGCAGCATGCAAAAGGCAAGCTGGACCCTCCCTGAAGCTGGGCTGCCAGAGCCCAGGAGCCTCCCTTTGCCCACCAGGAAGTCCTCTCTGGGCAGGCAGGAGACGTAGGGGCGGCAGAACAAGAACAAAAAGATTCAGGAGCGTCACCGGAAACCCTCAAGATCCAGCAGGGTAGGGCTTCCTCTTCCTTAAAAGCATGAAGAATGGAGCTGTCACATTAGAAAAGACGGTGGGCAGCTTGCTGGGAGGAGAGCTGATCTGTGGGCTGTGAACGCTGCCAGCTCAGACCTGCTACTGGCGCTGGCCCTGAGCTGACCCTCTCTCACCTTTGCTCTAATAAGGAAAGTTAACACCTACCAGGCACTTAGCATATACATATATACCAGAGACTGTTCCAGGCCTGCACAAGTTTTACCTCATTCTACCTCCCCAATCCAATGGAGTACGGATTTGCTAACTTCATTTCACAGATAAGAAAATTGAGGCACAAGTGAGGTCAGTCTCTTGCCCAAGGGGACACAGCTATAAAGTCATAGAGCCTGGATGAAATGTGGCTCTGGGTGATAAGAAACCACTGTGGATTATAAGGGTTCTCAGGGTGTCATTCTGAGATGAAATCAAGAATGATCAAGAGGTGATAAGCATTGAATCTGGGTGATGGGTCTATGAAGTTCTATCTACTTCTGTCTTGAAATTTTCTGTAATAAAAAGTTAAGATGAAACTTAAAGTCCCAAAGCCTGGCCACACCAGAGATGGGGGAACTCATGATTCCTGGGATCAGGGACAGTCCTCCGCATCTCTGAAAAACTTGCCCAGTGGCCCCCAGCCCCACTGCTTCCAAGGCCCGAGCCCAGGGGGGACCTGCCGATTTGAGACCCTAAGATCGCGCCCAAATGGCCATTCCAACACCTAGTCCGAGCCAGGGACCCCGCACCCCGCCTCAGCAAAACAGAGAGGGAGGATCGATGCGAGACTCTCAGCCCTCACCCACCAAAACCCCAATGGCAGCCCCCACTCCACCACCTGGGAAATGTTAGGACCCCCAGAGCCTACTAACTCAACCCCCCGAAACCCAGGGACTTGTGGCACGAGAAACCCCCTCTCCCAATACCCGTATTTCGGCCAAGGCCAAACATGTCGCAACCCACAGGAACCCTAGGACGAAAGGCCGGAGCTCAGCACCCACCATCACTGGACTTCAAGGTTGAGCTTCACTCACGTCGGGAATGCGCGCCCACACCCCCAAATAAGACATCCGGTAGCGCACGGCCTGAGCCACGACAGCACGTCCCCATCACTACCTCCTCGCCCGCCCACGGCACCATCCGCAGCCCCGGCCCACAGCAAGGCTTTTAGACCCACCTTCCGGAGCAGGGAAGGGCACGGTGAGGCAAAGGTGCCCCGGGAGCCTCACTCACCTGCGCCACGGAAGAACAAGGGGTCAATCCAGCCACCAGCTGGGGACCGACTCCAGCCACGCGGGCGGACTACACTACCCAGAATCCGCCACGGCGCCGGGACCACGCCCCACCCCCCAGGATGCTCGGCGCGGCCGGAGCGCGCAGCTGGCCCGCGCTCCCATTGGCCTCCGAGGGAGCACTGCGGATAACTTACTCCGGTCCCTGGAGAATAACCAGTGTGGCACCTAGATTCCTACTTTTTATTCTTCAAACCACGTTCACAAAACATGTAAGGGGCCATAGGCGTAGTACTCCGTTGTGCCCGACCTCTCTCTAACGCCTTGCCTAAAAGACTACACTTCCCAGTGGCTCCCGCAGTGCCTTCCGCATCCGGCCCCGCCCCTCGGCGCGCGGAAGTGACGTGAGCGGAGGCTGCTTTTCCGATTCTGGAGTTGATGCGGGGCAGAGGGGATTCGGCAGTCCAGTTTCCCAGCTCCTGCTGTGGGTTACTAACTTGTTCCCGGTATTCCGTGAGCGCCGGAGGGATGCGGTCTCGTCCAGGTCACATGCCCTTTTAACTTCATTTACATCCGAGGCGAGAAGGAAGATGGGAGGGGTGCAGCCTTCTCCCCGGGGGTTCATCAGGGCACGAGTCGTCAACCCAAACACTCCACTGCCGGTGACCTGGGACCTTATTCCTCCTTTGCAGTCCCTGAAATTATAGGGAAACTCCTTTATCTTCTGGGGAAGAGGACCTCTTAGGCCATAGCGCCTCGGCTTGGCTCTCTGGGTCTTTTTTTTTTTTTTTAATACATTTTTATTGATTTCAGAGAGGAATAGAGAGAGTGAGGAGATAGAAACATCAATGATGAGAATAATTCATCAACTGCCTGCTCCACGACCCCCTACTGGGGATCCAGCCCACAACCGGGCCTGTGTCCTTGACAGAATTAAATGGGGACCCTTCAGTCCACAGGCCAAAGCTCTATCCACTCAACTGGTTAGGGCTCTCTGGGTATGTATGTATGTATTTATTTATTTATTTTTGACTCTGAGAACTGGGCTGTGCTGCTGCCATCTGGGGACACCCTTAACTGAGGTGCCGGAGAGCAAGCCCCACTTCACTGGTGGGAGGGCATTTCCACCTGGACACCTCTCACTTCTCTACCTTACACAGTAGGCGCTCCGAAACTTACTCCTTCTCTAGGAAGACAAAGAAAATTTCTACTGTGTCCCAGAGAACCAGGAAGAGATGAGAATTTTCTAAAATTTCTTCTTAGCTCTTGCAGGATGGATCCATTTCCTTCTCTTGCCCTCAGGCTGTCTGGTTTGTAGTGAATTTCAATTTAGCCCTGGCCCTGGGTAAGTGCCCGTTTTATTTAGAACCTTCTCAGGTCTCTCTCCCACTTAGAAATTAGCTGTTAACACAGAGAAGTTCAAAGTATCAACGCAGGGACATCCATGTTTAAGTGTCCAGTGATGCTTCCTGTATGTGAAAGTCAGGGATCACAGGATTCTGGTGATAAGAGACCAAGGAAGACTTCCAAGATGAGGGGCTGTCTGACTTCCTGTGAGAGGGGAATATGCATCACAGTGCCGGATACCAAACTATATTACAAAGTCATTATAATCAAAACAGCCTGGTACTAGCACAAGAACAGACACAGATCAATGGAACAGAACAGAGACCCTAGAAATTGACCACAGCACTACGGTCAATTATTTGACAAAAGAGGCAAGAACATACAATGGAGTAAAGACAGTCTCTTCAGCAAATGGTGTTGGGAAAACTGGACACGTGCAAAAAGATGAGACTAGACCACCAACTTACACCATACACAAGAATAAACTCAAAATGGATAAAAGACTTAAATGTAAGCCATGAAACCATAAATATCCTAGAAGAAAACATAGGCAGTAAAGTCTGAGACATCTCACGAAGCATTTTGCTGATACGTCTGCTAGGGCAAGAGAAACAAAGGAAAAAATAAACAAATGGGACTACATCAAAATAAAAAGCTTCTGCACAGCAAAAGAAACCACCATCAAAATGAAAAGGGAGCCCTAACCGGTTTGGCTCAGTGGATAGAGTGTCGGCCTATGGACTGAAGGGTCCCAGGTTTGATTCCAGTCAAGGGCATGTACCTTGGTTGCGGGTACATCCCCAGTAGGGAGTGTGCAGGAGGCAGCTGATCGATGTTTCTCTCTCATTGATGTTTCTAACTCTATCCCTCTCCCTATCTTAAAAAATCAATAAAATATATTTTTTAAAAAATGAAAAGGGAACCCACTGTATGAGAGAACATATTTGCCAATGATACATCTTATAAGGGGTTAATCTCCAAAATATATAAAGTACTCAGAACAAAAGAAAGACAATCCAACTTAAAAAATGGGCAGAGGCCCTGAATAGACACTTCTCCAAAGAGGACATACAAATGGCCAAAAGACATATGAAAAAATGCTCAAGGTCACTAATCATTAGAGTAATGCAAATTTAAACCACAATCAGATATCACCTCACACCTGCCAGAATGGCTATCTTCAATAAACAAGTGCTGGTGAGGATGTGGAGAAAAGGGAACACTAGTTCACTGCCGGTGGAAATGCAGATTGGTGCAGCCACTATGGAAAACAGTATGGAATTTCCTCAAAAAATTAAAACTGGAAATGCCGTTTGGCCCAGTGATTCCACTTCTAGGAATGTATTCTAAATCCCCCGAGACACCAATCAGATTATATGCTCCCCTATGCACCCCTACTTATATACATAGCCCAGTGGTCGGCAAACTGCGGCTCTCGAGCCACATGTGGCTCTTTGGCCCCTTGAGTGTGGCTCTTCCACAAAATACCGACTTCTGCACATGGGCCACGAAGTTTCAATCGCACTCTACGTGCGCGCCCGCACATGGTGTTTGTGGAAGAGCCACACTCCAGGGGCCAAAGAGCTGCATGTGGCTCTCGAGCCGCAGTTTGCCGACCACTAGCATAGCCCATGGAGATGGACAATAAGGTGAAGACCTGGGGGCGGAGAGGGAGTAAGGGAGACATTTGTAATACTGTCAACAATTAGGATGTATATATTAAAATTTTTCAAAAAAATAAATGTAAAAAGGGTGAAGAGACTGGAATTATGAGTTTAGTTTCCTTTGATGGGAGGTGTGGGTCAGGGAATACAGCTTCTTTCCTGTTTGAGATTTATCCAGCTGAGTGACCATGGATGAGACATTTGACTTCTTTGGGCGCCAGTTTCCCCATTTCTAATGTCAGCTTGAACTAATCACCTCTAAGGTCCTATCTAGGAATGAAAGTACAGTGGGTGGTTCCTGACCTTTGACCAAATACACTCATCCACTGAAAGCCCTGCCCCTGTTTTCCAAGCAGCCTCAACATCATTGAACATCAGGGGGCGCCCTAAACACAGTGATCCATTCCTTTCCCTCCCTAGGCCCTTCTGACAATTCAGGTAGAGAATGGGAGCAGGCCAACTTCTCAAAAGTCAGGATTTAGCCCTTGCTGGTTTGGCTCAGTGGATAGAGTGTTGGCCTGCGGACTGGAGGGTCTCGGGTTCGATTGCAGTCAAGGGCACATGCCCAGGTTGTGGGCTCGATCCCCAGTAGGGGGCGTGCAGGAGGCAGCTGATCAATGATTTTCTCTCATCATTGATGTTTCTATCTCTATCTTCCTTCCTCTCTGAAATCAATAAAAATATATTTAAAAAAAAAAGTCAGGGTTCAGTTGCCCAGAGGCCAGTCTTCTTCCTAAACAATTTGGGTAGCCAAGGCCTCAGAGAAATTTGTTGATTTTGCATCTTTCCAAATATTTGTGAGAGTGAACCATTTAATTGTGTTTTAAGAATGGATATCATTGAAGAAGATAATGACTCATATTCTTATAATCTAGGATAATTTACTGTTCTAAAATCAAACACAGATAATTAACATAGTTATTGGGGGGTTAACATAATGTACAAGGATCCTCAGAGCATGATTTGATTCATTCATTCATATTTATTGAGGGTTTATTATGTGCGAACATTGTTTGTTTACAGCATTAACAAAACAAAGCCCTTGCCCCCATTAAAGCTTATATTTATGAACATCTTAAGATGGTGGGCTGAAATGGAAAGCATTTCATATGTGGAGCCATATTTGAGCTAACCAACAATGTGGCCCTTACAAACACCATAGTATCCAAATGAAATAACTCTGGGTGTAGGAAATCTGCTATCTGTTCAGGAATTTTCCCCCCAGCAAAATGGGGTAATTGAAAAAAATGACTGTTGAATGAGTTAAATGTATAGATAGAACATTCTGGAGAGAGTTAGACAAAAAAGCCAGCTCAGTTTGTCTGTGTGTATCAATCTCAGGGGAGTAATTGGGTGGAAGGATATTAGTTTTCAGACTAACCATGGCAGCTACATCACCAGTTATGGTGAACAGCCCAAGTTCTAGAATTAGGCTGTCCAAGTTGGAATGCCACTCACCAACTGGCTGACTTGGGGGAAATTTTTTAATCTACCTTCAGTGAGTCATGTAAGGATTTAATGGGTCCATATATTTAAGCCATTAGAACAGTGGCCTGACATATAGTAATTTCTCAATAAATATCACCATACTCATCAACATGATTATTATTATAGTTTTAAATTGGCCCAGTTCCTGATTTCTTTTCATCCAGAGTAAATCCTTTTAAATCTTAGTTTTACAAAACTGAATACATTTTCTTAGCAAAAAAAAAAAGAGAGAGAGAGAGAGAAATATTGAGCAAATACTATTTGCCTGGCACTGTTCTAGGCATTGAGGATTTGGCAATAAACAAGGCAGAGTGTCTACTTTCTCAGGGGCTTATAATTTCCAGGAGGGGTGGGGGGGTACCAGGCAATAAATACATTAAAAAGTAAATAAGTGAAGATATAATAGATGTAAGTTGCATATAGTTCTTTGGAATTAATTTTAACAGCATCTTATATAATAAAGAGCTAATATGCTAATTAGACTAGACGGCAGTATGACCCTCCAGAATGACCAGTGGGTGGGGCCATGGGGCCTCGAGGCAGCCGGGGCTGTGAGGCAGCTAGGCTGCAAGGGCCGAGGCAGCCAGGGCTTGGCAGGCTGAGCCCCTTGCATGAATTTCATGCATTGGGCCTCTAATTAAAATATAATATTTGAGCCTGGCTGGGTGTGGCTCAGTGGTTGGGCATTGACCCAGGAACCAGGAGGTCGTCCGTTCAATTCCTGGTCAAGGCATATGCCCAGGTTGCAGGCTCGATCCCCAATGTGGGGTGTGCAGGAGGCAGCCGATCGATGGTTCACTCTCATCATTAAAGCACTCTCTCTCTCCCTCTCCCTTTCT
>NW_005871601.1:481909-506924 GCF_000147115.1 Myotis lucifugus | reverse complement strand
AGGCACTGCTTACAGGGGAATGCAGGATCAGACAATATGGCTATCCTTATTTTATAGACAAAGAAGTAAGAGGTTAAATAAGTTGTATAAGACCACAGTGGAGTCAGAAATGGGACCAAAGTTTATCTGATAGCAGTTACCATGACCTTGACCGCTCTAATGTGTTGCCTCATACTCAGAATTTGGCAGGAGGCAGTGTTCCCAGTTGGATGGTTCTTTTTATTGGGAGCAGAGAAAAGCCCAGGTCAGCAGTGAAGAAGGTTTTCAAGAGCATCCCATCTGATAGCGACTCAGGAGAGGGCCAGGTGCTGAAGAATCAGAGCTACCCAGGGGCCGAAGCAGCATCCTGAATCCGCGGCTGGGGAAACATGGGGTGGGCACGGGCAGGTTGTACTCAGGGGGCAGTTAATACTGAATTCTTACCCCCCATCCTGGGTGCCAGGCCCATGACAGCAGAACCTTGCAAGATCCAAGTGAAGAAATCCCTCTTGCTAGACACATAGGCAAGCATAGGGGAATGTATGTCAGCTACTTTTTAAGATAGATGTGGTCAAATTGATGAGAAACAAAAATATCATACTTGCTTGTAATAATACAGTGGGGCCTTGACTTACGAGTTTAATTCATTCCGAGACCGAGCTCGTTAAGGAGCTCCTTAAGGAGCTTGTTAACTCAAATTACTCTATCAACTCAATGCAAAAAATCGGCCGAGAGACAGCTGGTATCTCAAAAAACTCGTTAGTCGGGACACTCGTAAGTCAAGGCCCCACTGGAGTTCCCTTAGTGAGCACTTGTTTGTGCCAGGCACTGTGCTTTGTGTCTATGACTGTTCAGCAACACCGTGAGGTAGACACAATCGTTACCCATATTTAATGATCAGGGTTAGAGTGTTAACTCAGCAAATGTCACACAGTTCGTAAATGAGAGAACCAGGGCTCAAACTAGGTCTGTGTGACACCAAAGCCCTTTCTTCTTAACCACTTCCCTAGAATGCCTGAGTGAAGGCTCTTTATTCAGGAGACAAGGAAAAGCTTCCGGCGATACTGGGGCAGGACAGTGTAGGGAAAAGTATTCCCATGCCAGTGCATATGTTGAAATGATTCTAAGAAGAAACAATTAGGAGAACATTTCAATGGTTCATAAAAAGGCGATAGAGGATGAAATTAAGGGGGTGGCCCATGAGTAGAAAAGACAAGACAAGATCTAACCCAAGGGAGACCGTGAAGAAAGAATCTGTAAAGCCACAGAACCAATTAAACCAGAGCACAGGGAAAGGATGGAGTCTTGAGGAAGGCTAAAGTGTTGGTGCTGATTGAATAATGATGGTGCCATTGATAGCTGTAGGGACATCAGTAGGAAGTGGCAGGGAAATGGTGGGGTCTGTCTGGGTGGCAGAATTTAAGGCCTTTTATGAAAATCATATACCAATATTTTTAAAATATGTTTTACTGATTTTTTTTAGAGAGAGAAGAAAGCAGAGGGATAGAGAGATAAAAACATCAATGAGAGAGAATCATGGATCAGCTGCCTCCTGCACACCCCACACTAGGGATCAAGTCTGCAATCTGGGCATGTGCCCTGACCAGGAATCGAACTATGACCTCCTAGTTCATAGGTTGACACTCAACCAATGAGCCACACTGGTTGGGCACATGTTTGATTGAAATTGATTTGGGGCTCAGATATGAGACAAGTTCTTAAGGCACAGATTTAGGAATCATCCTGTAGATCAGTGGTTCTCAACCTGTGGGTCGCGACCCCTTTCACAGGAGTCGCCTAAGACCATCCTGCATATCAGATATTTACATTATGATTCATAACAGTAGCAAAATTACAGTTATGAAGTAGCAATGAAAATAATTTTATGGTTAGGTCACAACATGAGGAACTGTATTTAAAGGGCCAGAAGGTTGAGAACCACTGCCTTAGACAGGCCCAGCTTTGCACCCTGAGGTGAGGTCAGCTGGGGAAGAGGCTCCAGCATCAGCCCATGCACACAGCAGGACCTGGATTCCCTTTCTTCTCTTGCTCATCTGCTTTGTGCCCTTGCAATGCCGACCTGTTTTTTGACTCTGCTCTATCATCTCCAGTGAAAGATTCACACATGACCTGTCTTGCCCAGTTTGGATTGCAAGCTATTTGACAGGAAGGACCATATCTTAAACTTCTTTTTCTTTTATACCAAACAGTATTCTAGGAGGTTGCTAGCACAATACCCTATTGGGCTTTTAGTTTTTGTAAGAACAAATTTTGCAATGCAACGCAGATCATCACTCACCTTCAGTTCGGGGCCATTCAAAGCTGAAACCTAAATTCAAAGCACTCACTTAAAGGGCCTTCATCCCCATCATTTCAACGCCAGTCCTCGGCAGGCCTTCCTATCCTCTCAACTGTCAATTCCTGCTTATAATCGACATTTCAGGCTCCCAGCCTTCCCGCTCCAATTCCCAGCCCCAGGCAGTTAAGACATAGGAGCTTTGCAATTAAAATCTCCCCTCCAGCCACACTGACCTCAAACCATACTTACAAAGCACTCAAGTTTACTTATTGTGTTGTTTCTGCTTGTGTTTTCTGGGAACACACAGAGCCCTCCCCACAGGCAGGGTGCTTGGCTGTGTTCAGAAAGGCCTCCTTTAGGGCACTGAACCCACATCCACTGAGCCTTCGGTCTGACTAGATCCCTGGCAGCTCTGACCACTGCACCTGTGGGCAGGGCAGGCCTTCAGCAAATGGATGGAACAGGCCAGGCAAACCTACAGAACCTCCCACCCACCCACCCCACAGGCACCCTCTCTGCAGACCCGTGCTGACCAGTCCCTTCTTTGCTGTGGCCGACCCCTCAGGACAGCACCCCACAGCCCTGTCTTCCTCAGTGACCCAGCTCAATGTGAATGGAAGGAGTGGGGACATGTTGGGGAGGCCCAGCGATGTGTGTGGGATCCACCTTCTCAAGTATCAGCCAGTTTTGTGGGGTGGCAGTTTTAGAGGGAAGTTTATGGGGTCGACAGAGAATGGTTGCCTAACCGGCTAGGGAAGCAGAAAAGGCATCCTGGATGCAGGCAGGGCCGACCCATCCATTAGGCCCAGGAGGCTCATGCCAGGGCCCACAATACTTTCAGGAACCCATAAAACATTTTAAGTTCTTTTGAAATCAGAAGAAAAAGATGAATATAATTATAATGGGCATGTAATTGAATTTAGCTTTTATAGTATCATAGTGTAAAATAAAATTTATAATTATTATTTTTTTTGGAAGAACCGCTCACAGAGACCATATTGTTCAGGGCCAATTAAGGGCCTAAGGTGGTCCTGCCCAGATGAGGTGACTTCAGGCCGGAGTAGAAGATAACATGAAATACGGGAAGAGTGGAGTGGACCTGCTAGTAGAGAGACCCGCGTAAGCCCCTGTCATCACCAGCAATGCAGTGTTGCCAGGGAACACCTTGTAGACTGTGAGCAGTGAAGGCAGAGATGTGGTTGAGAGAGCCTGATGCACTATATAAGGACCTGGAGTTAGTCCCTGTTATTAAAAATTTTGAACGTCTAGGCCAGCCGTGGGCAAACTACGGCCCGCGGGCCGGATCCGGCCCGTTTGAAATGAATAAAACTAAAAAAAAAAAAGACCGTACCCTTTTATGTAATGATGTTTACTTTGAATTTATATTAGTTCACACAAACACTCCATCCATGCTTTTGTTCCGGCCCTCCGGTCCAGTTTAAGAACCCATTGTGGCCCTCGAGTCAAAAAGTTTGCCCACCCCTGGTCTAGGCTCTCTGTCCTTCCAAGGGTCCTTCCTCTGTCCCTCGTTACCAAGCCCAGAACAGAACCGAAGCTGAGCATTCAGCAGCACCAGCTTTAACTCAATGGCCAGGGAATCCAGAAGCACGGGTCTAACTCACAAGCCAACTTCTCCTAGACAAATCTGGGGGATTATTATGGGAGCAACATAATGAGGGAGAGGCATATGCACTAATTTTTGAGGAAGGAGCCAATCTCTTCCCAGAATTGGGGCACCACCCCCCTTTCCCTTATATGGTCTGAGTGGGCTCTGTCTTGGCTGGGGCAGGTGTGTCATTTAGCATCCTCATCTATAATAATAAAAGGGTAATATGCTAATTAGACTGGACATCTTCCGGATGTCATTCCGGACATCCTTCCTGACGTAGCCGGGGCTGGAGGGAAGCCAGCTTGGGTCCCAGAAGCCGGTGCCGGCAGCTGGGGGAAGGAAGGCCTACTCTTGCACGCATTTTCATGCATAGGGCCGCTAGTGTATTATAATCAGGGTGTAAGAGGTTCAGGGTTTCCTGGAAATCAGATTCAGGGCCATCCTGGTTCAGGTGGGCTCTGGTCGGTTTTTGTTGTTCTAACTCTCTTCCCCTTTTTCCTGCACTGAAATGGAAAGATACGCACCCAAGGTTCCAACAGCCAGGGGCCTACAGCACCATGACATGGAGAGACTATTCCCTTCCATGCCCTCAATTAATCAATTAATCTAAATCAAAACTTGCCAATCCTGTGCCCATTGTCTCCCAGCTAATATTTTCCTTAGAACATAATATGTGCCCGAGTATTACTGCCCGTGAACAGCTTGCTGCACCACCTCCTCTGTAGAGAGCAATGCTCCCCCCACCCCCCCCTGTGTCAGGGCATCAGCTTGAGCTCTCTAAAAGGCTGGTGATGGGCGATCAGCTACCTTTTTCTCAGAGGTCTGCTCATTCAGTGGCCATGTTATGAAGCATGAAGTGAAAACAGGACGAAAGAACAGGAAAAAAGGTTTCCTACGCAGGAATAGAAGAGCCCCCACCACTACCACCTCCTAATGCATGCCATTTAAATACACATGTGAGAGGTGTTCATTATTTCCCCCATTATTTAGAAATGTGTTTCCAAGCCCCCTCAAACAGCAGTGTGCTTTCATGTTGTTTAAACATATGATTTGTTAAATCACTACCCTCACAGCCCCGAAGCTCTGGGGTTATATTGTCTCAGCGCAGACACAGCTCCGAGGTCACCCTGCTACTGAGGGTTGTCTCAGCTCCTCCCCACCCCGTCCTGGTGGTTAATAAGGGTCAGCTTTTGAAAGACAAGGTCAAAGGGAGAACTGAGTGACTCCTGACACTGGCTGATGGCTCTGAGTTCATTGTTCTCGGATGCTGATCAGTGCCCGGTGAGAAGAGAGCCCATTGTTGTCCAGATGCCATTGAGGCAAAGCCTAACCAGCCTAGTGCCCAGTACCCACGCCTGGGGCTGACTGGGGCTTCCAGAAGGATCAGTCCTCCACGCGCAATTTAGAAAGACTTGTTTACATGAAAAAGGGATCCTGTAAAAAGTTGATCACATGTGTTGTCAAAGGATATCTTCAAGCATCCAATCCCCTGAGTGCATTAAAGTGTTTGTTTAGGTCTTTAAATTGCCATAAAATACTTATGGCAAGGCACTAATTATAGAAAATCAAACTGAGATGCATCCATTGATTGGAAAGGAAAATAAGAATAATGGGAAGAAAGGTTTCAAACTTTAAAAACATCAACTTATGTAATTTATCAAGAAGATATCTGCTCCATAAAGAGAAGTATGTCTCTCATTCTCTTGTTTTTGGCATAGAGACTGTCAGCTCTTACCTTCTCATTACATTTTCCCCCCTCTACACACCAGTCTATATAGTTTGTCTCTGCATGGCTACTTTAAAAAAGTGTAAAATTCCTTAGAAAATCAAAGGTAAACTCAGGAAAATCTATAAGACCCCTGAGACAGTGAATCAGTTAGTACCTGCCTTCATGCGTTTGGAGGAGGGCGTGACAACCTACTGAACTGACTATTGCAAGTTTGGAAGGAGGGTTTCTGTCGCTGTTGAGACCCCAAATGATGCTCTTCACAGACTTCCTGTATCCAGCTAATGACACCACAGGTCTACAGCAAAGCAGGCTCCAACTCTCAGAGACAGTCTCAATCCCCCCTTTTTTTACGCCCCTAACTGTTGTCTGCCACCAGATCCAACCTGTTCTTCCCTGGAAATCATCTCCATCCTGGTCATCATTCGCTGCCTTCAGTCTTGCCCATCCCAGGCCCTCCTCAGCGAAGGCCTGGAAATCTGCAACAGTCTTTGATCTCTTTTACCTGCTGCCCTTCATCCTCAATCTTTCTTAAAGTTTAGTTTGTTCAAATCCCTGTCGTGCTGTGGTGGACGAAGGCCAAAACAGTGCAAGCGGAGTTTCCCAGTTCCTAATCGTTTCCCGTGGACTCCAGCCTCGGGTGAAGGCGGTGCCTGTAGCTGCCTTCTGTTGTCTCCTAGGCCTGAGCTCCCCATCTCCTATGAGCAACACTTCCAAAGGGAACACAGACAACAAGCAGTGGTTTGTGGGCAGAGTTGAGTCTAGATTCATACTTAGGGAAGAAACATTCTTTCAAAGCAAAGAGTCTGAGGAGCCTCAGCTCTGCTTACCACGCAGGCACACTTCTTACTAAGGTCATGGAGAACAGCCTCGCTCCTTCAAGCTAACACTTCTCCATCATCCGCATGCAGATCAGAGCGTGGGTTTCAGATTTTCCTGCAGGTGGTGGATTTCCTGGAAGACTGTATGTACAAGTCTACTTCTCACAGGACAGGAAAAGGAAAAACCCAGACCGGGCCAGCTTTCAAGTGAGGAATTCAAGCTTATTGTTTCTATCAAGGTTTCAAAGGTCTGAGGACCAAGTTTCATACAAGAAGGAAGCTTAAGCCCAGCCAGTGTGGCTCAGTTGTTGAGCATCAACCCATGAACCAGGAGGTCACGCTTCGATTCCTGGTCAGAGCACACGCCCGGGTTGTGGGCTTGATCCCCAGTATGGGTCGTGCAGGAGGCATCCTATCTATGATTCTCTTTCATCATTGATGTTTCTATCTCTTCCTTTCCCTTCCCCTTAGAAATCAATAAAATATATTTTCAAAACAAAACAAAAAGAGAATGAAGCTTAAGAAAAAAACATTTCTTGTTTCCTCTATCTTCAGACCACTTGAAAAGGCAAAGTAAATTTTTTATTAAAAGAATTAGATTGTTTAGAAGATAACTGGTGAATTATCCTTTTTCAGTTTGTGTGTGTGCACACATGCGCTTATTTGTTGTTGTTTTTTGTTGTTGTTAACCCTTACCCGAGGATTTCCATTGATTTTTAGGGAGAGTGGAAGACAGAGGGAAAGACAGAGAGAAAGATCTATGTGAGAGAAACACATCGATTAGTTGCCTCCTGCACATACCCCGACGTGGGCCCGGGCTGGGGAAGAGCCTGCAACCAAGGTACATGCCCTTGACCGGAATCAAACCTGGGACACTTTGGTCCACAGGCCGACGCTTTATCCACTGAGCCAACCGGTTAGGGCTTATCCTAACGTGAGATTATTAAACCATGCTGGGCTTGGAGAAAATTTTGGGGCCTTCATATAAAATTTGTAAAGAAGCCCTCCTCATTCACTTACCTCTAAACAAGCATTTTCCACTTTATAATCTGGGGTCTTTGTCCTCTTCTGAAAAAGCATTGAACTAGACTGGAGCTCACTTCCCAGTTTTTCCACGAAGTAGTCATTAACTAGTCTTTGTCATCCGTAGCCAATGTATGCATTCCTGCGTCACATAGAAGAAGTTGAAATATAAGATTCCCTGGGGCTCTCTTTTATTTTCACAGGCCTGTGGCTTTGTTGGAGCTACTAGTGTTCTAGTGGTCATTGGGGAGCTCTCTGACCAGACAAAGAAGCACATCTCCAGAAGGTTCTTACATGAACCAACTCCAATGGCACCAAGTTGGGCTAGCAAAATTTTCACCCTCTGATTTTAGTTTTCGCGAGGGAATTGGAGGAAAATAGTATTTTCTCCCCCGATGAGAGAAGAAAGATTTTGTTCTCTGGTTCATCATCAATCCTAACATGTTCTATATACATGCCCCTAGGAAGCTCACATTTTCACTCCTTGCCAACGCTGGCTGGGCTCCTGGCTCAGGCTGGGGAACAGAGGAAGAATTACGAGTTTGGTTGAGCACACTGGCATGCGTGAGGCTGAAGCAGCTCCGTGTATCGGTAACATGTCATGACAGCCTCCCATCTGTTCTCTGGAACTCTTCATCTGAGCCTTCATCAGGCTGGAAATCTGGAAGGAGATGAATGCAAGGAGGCTGTTCAAAAGCCACACATGAGCTCAGAAAGGGATCCAGTGTGGGCTGGCTGGCAGTGAGGAAGCGGGCCAACGGCAGGGCTCAGGGAAGTGGGGCAGGGGTCTGCGAGGTCCAAAGGAAGGGCAGGGATGGGACATGCACTTTCCAGCCCCATGTTCTGTGCTTTAGAATAGGATAGTGAGCATTTCTTGCAACAAATGTCAGCCCAGAAAGGAGTGACCATTCCCCACACCCCTTTACCATGGTGACCCCAGGTTTTCCTAATGTCCATTGCAGCACAAAACTGGAACTGTAAGTCTGATAAACGTGTAGAATGTGCAGCATTCTTGCTGATGCCCCTGCCTCTGCTCTCAGGGAAAGATGACATGGGCACTGGGAAAAGGAGGAGGGTCTAAGAAAGCCTAGCAACCCCCCCCCCACATAAAAATGAAACAGAGGAAGGTCTGAGTCTCTTTCCTGGGTACAGAGCTAGAGCCCCCTGCGTCCCCAGGAGTCCTGGAGAAACACTGCCAGGGACAGCAAGCAAACGGAATACAATCTGCCCATTGCATTCTGAGCACCGGCTCTGCTGTGAGCAGCTCCCCGGCCAGCCTCTCTTGCCATGTGATCTGGGAGCCAGTGTTTGCCTCGGGCGATGGATTAAGCAGCAAGAAAGCTTATGAGCTCCCCAATTTCCCCCTAGTGACGTCCCCCTCAGGGGACAGGAGGAGGACATTTTCATGGATTTGATACATGCTCTTGGGAATCTGAGATCACAGGCTTTGAGGAAAAGAGGAGTGTGAGCAGGAAGTGGAGGAATTTTTTGAGGCTGAAATATGACCTGTGAAAAGCTAAGTGGAGAGCAGGCTGTGGGGCTCAGGTCTGGCCAAGGAATGCGTCCTGGTTTCATACTTTTCACCCTCTGATTAACTGGGTAAATTCGCAAGCCTCCTTTGCTGCTCTCTGCACCCCATGAAGTTTTTCCAGCCAGCCCTCTCTGCTTTCTTTCCCCATATTTAGGCCACTGGGACAGACCTCTGAAATATGAGGCAGATTAAGAATGTTTACCTAACACTTGAAGTGATTGTTCAACATCCCTCCGAGGGAGTCTCAATAGAAATACAAATTTGGAAAGTGGTCACACTTCATTCATTCATTTATATAATATTTTGGAGCACATCCTAGACACCAGGCGATGTATTAGGCCTGAGGATAGAAGAGTAAAGAGCTCATGCTTTGCAGTTGGAGAGGAAAGACATATGCATGAGGCCATTAGAGAACAAATTTAAGTCAGTTTTTAGCAAGAAGGGATGCTGAGGCTTCCTAGTTTGGGGCTTGACCTAGTCAGAAAGGGCCTGTGGAGGGGAGTCTCAGGCAAGCCTTGCAAGGCACTGAGGTCTCCAATGCGGCAGAGGGAGAAGGTGTCCTAGGAAGTTGGCAGAGCTAAGCCTTTGCTTCGTCTCAGACCCAATCCCTACCCTTCCTCCTCACCCTCCCAGAATGAACAGGAAGTGGCGCCACCCAAGACCCCTGGAAGCCACAAGCTTTACCTTCCACAAACACAGGCCTGAAACCCACAGACGATGCAGCCCCAAAAGACCTGGTCAACATGGTCCCCGGATCAGCAGTGCGGACAGAATCGGCAAGCTTATTAGAAACAGAACTTCAGGTTGCACTCCGATGTACTGAATCAGGATCTGCTTAAAGAAGAGACAGGAGCCCTCGCCGGTTTTGCTCAGTGGATAGAGTGTCTGCCTGAGGACCAAAAGGTCCCAGGTTCAATTCCGGTCAAGGGCATGTACCTCAGTTGCAGGCTCGGGCCCTAGTCAGGCCTTGTGCAGGAAGCAACCAATCAATGTGTTTCTCTCACATCGATGTTTCTCGCTGTCTTTCCCTCTCTCTTCCACTCTCTCTAAAAATCAATGGAAAAAAATATCCTCAGGTAAGGATCAAAAAAAAAAAAAAAAAGAGCCAGGAGATTTGCATGCATATTCAAGTTGGAGCACAGGCAGACCCCCAGATTCCTCCTCCAGGCTCCAGGCCTGTCTTCCCCTCTGCCCTCCCAGCCTGATGGAGAGAGAGGTCCTGACCAGAGACTTCACAGTTCTCACTGCTACTCAGGAAATCTCAGCACCTCACAGTCCTGGTCCTGCCTCCCCCTGCTGGCTCCACTGCCCCTTCTCTCCCATTCTCACTGGCTTGAGAAGTGGGGTTCCACTCTGGAAGGGGTGACTAACCTCCAGGGCAGCTAACCTCCTCCTCCAGGACCAGCCTCTCATCACACAACCTGCTTCCAGATCCAGGGCTGTGGGAGAGAATGGGCTGTGGGGAAGGAACCCAGCCTCACGGAGGGGAAGTCGCCCTGGGCTTGGAGTGAAAGGACCTGCTTTCAAATCCATGACTTCACTGCTGTGTGGCCTTAGACAAGTCATCGTCTCTCTGAGTGCAGTTTTCCTCATTGTAAAAAATAGACCTGTGCTAAGATGTGAATGATATAAGCTCACGTGGTGAGAAGCATAAGCTGCAAAGCCAGGGCCTAGAATAAAGTGACATTGGGCAAAGTTACTTAACCTCCCCGCACTGAAGTTTCTTTATCTGTAAAATGGAAATTATAGTGGTAATACTTCAAGCATTGCAAGGGGATTGAATTAATATTTGAAGAGTATTCAGAATAGTTTCCGGAATACTGCAATTGCTACATAAGCACTTGCTAAATATATAAAGCAGCTAGCAGAGTGACTACTGTAAAGCAAGTGCTCCATAAATGTGTGTTGTTTTTGAATTTGAAAGTCAATAAGATAAGAGAGAGAGAGAGAGAATATGCATGAGCTCCAGTGAAGAGAGACATCCCCCCCCCACTTCTACTACCTAGGTGACTCATATACCTGTAGCCCCTCAAATGTATTAGGGATGGGCAGCAAGATAGAAAGGGGACTGGAGAGGCGGGGCAGAGCATGACAAGATAGGCAGGCATGCCTGCCCTTTAGTCCCTGTCAATCATTCCCCAAGTGGATGTCAATCACTCCCCAAGTTGATGATGTGTGAGAGCCCAGACAGCGCCAATCTGTGCTGGATCTTAATGTGCCAGCCCCTGGGGAGCTGGGCTCTCGTCCTGTCAGAGTCGCACTTCCCCAGCCCAGTGGAGTCGGGAGCAGCTGCACCATAATTGCCTTGCCTGCTGGGGGCTGGGAGGTGAGTCTTTCCGGGCCCTCGGCCTCTCCTGCCTCCACTTTGGAAAGATCAGTGCACAGGTTGGCTGCATCCTAAGGTCTCCACCCATAGCACTGAGCCCCCAACTGTGTTCAGCTGGGGACCCTGAGAAAGAGTGGAGAGTATGCCAGTGGAGGAGATGTTTTTATCATCATGAGCCTGGGGTCCAGCCTTAAAAAGGTCTCCATCACTCCCCCAACCCATCCTGCCACTTCTGTTAGACCAGCGGTTCTCAACCTGTGGGTCGTGACCCCTTTGGCGGTCGAATGACCCTTTCACAGGGGTCGCCTAAGACCACCCTGCATATCAGATATTTACATTACGATTCATAACAGTAGCAACATTACAGTTATGAAGTAGCAACGAAAATAATTTTATGGTTGGGTCACAACATGAGGAACTGTATTTAAAGGGCCAGAAGGTTGAGAACCACTGTGCTAGACATATCTGTCAACAGCTGCTTCACGGTGTGGCTCCCTTGGTTAAGGCTGTTCTGCAGCCTCCTGGTTCCTATTGGTCAGGCGGAAGCCACTCTACCTGCCTCGCAGTCCTTGGAGGCACAGAGCAGCCAGCTTGCTCTGTAGGAAGACCTTGTAGACCCATCTCGCTCTCTGCTCCGTCTCCAGAACAAGAAGCCGTCCAGCTCCATGGCTTAAGTGACTGGACCATTGTCAGCAGCTAGCAAGTGCCAAGTTGGGAACACAGTTGATCTGATCTCAAAGCCCAAGACGCTGGCTTCTGTGCTGTGTCTCCCAGTGTGGGTCCTAGTTCCCAAGTTTGGTAACAGATATAAAAAAAAATCTGCATGATATATGTTTAAAACAATTCTAGAATAAATTAAGTGAAAAGGTTTTCTTCTTGCAGAACTTTTCAGAGCCCTGAAAATGCCGGTATGAATTGTGAATCTCAGAAAGAAGGGTGGAGCTTATTAAAATGTGGAATGCCTTTCCTCTCTCACCGTGCAGTGAGCCAGCCTGGGGTCTCAGGGAACAGTTAGGAAACACTCCTTTAGGCCATACTACCTCTCAACAATGCTTTCCCCACAATGAGTAATTCCCTCCCCCCTGTCTCAGGAATTCACCCGGTCATTCCTTCCTGGACGCCTTCGCACATGCTGTTTCTTTCCTTGGAGTATTTTCGTGCCTTTCTAGGTTCTGTCCACCCTCCACAGCCCAAACCCAGCCCCACTCCCTCTGCGAAGCCTTTGTGCACACTGCAGCCTTCCTCCTAGCCACCCAGCTCAAGTTCTACCGCATCCGTAAGCTTATTTAGAGACTGAGAATACTACTCACCAGAAAATTCCCTTAAGAGCAGAAGTATACCTTGTCCTTCCCTGTGGCTCATCAGGGGAAATACTTCACCAGGACCTGCTGATGGAATATGGGACATTTAAAGCAGACATTGGGGTCTGCCTCCTGTGTGCCTACCAGCTCTAAGAACACCAGCTGGGTGCAGCATCCTCACCTGGTTTCCATCCTCACCTGACTCCCGTCTGGCGCCCCTGCGGCGCTCCTCCTGGGGGAGCACTTCCAGTGCGTTGCCCTCAGGGGCACCGCTCTCAGGACCCGTCCCCAGGGCTCCAGTGGTTTTACTTGTTAGGAGGGAAGATGAGCCAAGCCAGGGGACCCCCTGGTCCAGCTACATTCCCATCCAGTGAGGGGCGGAGAGGTAGCCGACTGCTAGGTTGCAAACTCCCTAGAATAAGTTAAAAAAAAAAATCGGCAGCCTCTGGGACCATTGCCCATGTGGAATCTTTTTCTCTTTTTGAACTCCAAGTCTCTTTCTGTGTCTCACGGTGTCTTCTTTGCCTGTCTGTCAGTTTCAAAAACCCTTTTCAAAAACCCTCCATAACACACAGAGCGGTGTCTCCCTTTCCCACCTGAGAGCAGAGAAGAAAGCAGTGGCACGTCAGGGGCACATTTAGGGTTTCATTTCCATCAGCAATCTTCTTTCCCCCACCCCCCGTAATTGCTGTGGAAGCACCAAATCTCTCTCCATCCTTCTGTGCGTGCTGACAGACTTCACTCTGACATCCCTCAGACAGTCCTCACCCAGGCTCCACGTCGGCGCCCAGGAAGGTGCAGAAGTCGGTTGGAGACACCTGTCCAGTTAACACTTGGTGTGCTCTCCCTGCCCCAGATCCAACTCTTTCTCGCCTAACTTAAGATGCAGCACAGCGCAGCAGAGCCAGACACACCGCCGCCTGTGTGGACGCATCCACCCCAGAGGCGGATGGGCCCCATGTCTGTGCGCCTGGGGTTGGCCTTGCAGAAAGGTCAGAGGTCCCGGAGCTCTCCACAGGCTACAGGAGAGAGGAAAGTGCTACCCTAGAGGCTGGGACCATGTCCTCATGTGCTTGCCCACCTGGCTGCACGGATGCTGTTTGCAGGCAGAATGCAACAGGAACTGGTCCCTGCAGGCTCAGCGTCTCCAGTTCGGCACAGATGCCTCAGCTCCTGGGAGCCAGCAGAGCCTAAGGAGGCTGCGTGTGTCTCGTATGATCAAGGGCTTGCTGTGACTCCAGCAAGGGGCTTTGGTACCCAGGGACATGCTTTGGGAGAATGGGGGGCCCGGGACAGGTTGCTTATCCCCAGTGAGAGAACACGGAGGTTCACAATGCAAAGGGCCAAAGATTTCCCTAACTGCTTTTGCAAAGGGGTTTGATGAAACAGAGACTGGATGGGCATGTGGTCACGCTGACCCAGGACACCCCTGAAGGATTTCGTTTCAGCCAATCTGGGTTGTGCAGATCCACAGAGAACGTGTGAAGCACTCTACAAAATCATCCCATAAATCCTGAAATGGGTTTTAAAAAAAAAGAAAACAAAGCAAATCAAGATGAATAAATATTAATGAACCGCCTCCTTTCTGCGGCGAGAGGAACGCGCGGCAGAGCTAATGACTCTGTCAGCAGATAACATCGACCCTGAATATTTCATGGAGCAGAGGGGGGGGGACCTCCGAGACGGGGTCACTCACCCACATGTCCGGCGGCAGCCCTTGGAGACCTCCCCAAGCTGCAGGACAGGGCCACGTTGAGCAGAAGGCCGGATTTCCTAGCCAGCTCTCAGGGGTGAGTTGGCACTGGCATGTGGTCTACACAACAACCGCACCCCATTTGCTGAGCAACGACTCTGTGCAGATGCTGCATATGTATTATCTCTACCAAGTAGCTATTACAATGCCCATTCCTCGCTGAGGAGCCTGAGGCTTGGAGAAAACAGTGTGCCCACGTGTCATGTCTGGTGAATAGCAAAATGGGATTCAGACTCAGGACTCCCTTGATTCTAAAGTCCAACACTCCCCTGTACTCCTGTTCAGCACATTTCTCCCTTTTGCTTCCTTCCTACATGTTTTCTAGGTTTGGGGCCACATCTCCATGGCTTGGACAGAGCCCTCCCATTGTCTTAGCTTGGGGGACAGCCTCTCACATAGTAGGTGCTCAATAAATCAATAAATGTTTGTTCAATTGGATTGAATTTCCTACCAGGGAAAGAAAATGACTTTGCCCACTTCTCATAGATAGATGGAAATTCACAAAATAACCCTTTCCCCAGGGGGGACAACCTGAGCAGCCTGATAACCTCGGAGGCAGACACAGGATATCACTCTCCCCATCATTATTGTTATTATTATTATACGGCTGCCAAGGCCTTGAACAGGTGATGCAGAAATGAAAGACCTGGCAGACAATAAGTGGTTCTTAAGAGACAGCCCCCACTTCAGCATCATCTCTTTCAAAGGGGGAACCCCCACGGGATGCCAATCACACCCCTTCCCCCAAACACCAAGTTCACTTAAAACATTTTTTTTAAAATTAACAAATGGAAGAACAGGAGCAGACTTTCTCCAGCCTCTGCCACACCCCCACCCAGTGACAGCTAAAACGCTTCGCTTGTCAGTCAGCAGTAAATACCAGGTCTAAGCTTTGTACAGCATCCCCAGAATAGATGTTGCTAATGGCCTTGATGACAGTCCCTGATTTCCGAAGCATATGTGAGAAAGCCAGAGAAGGGGAGGCTAGTGGGAGAGGAGAAGGAAGGCAGGGGGGGGCTGCAAGCAGCGGTGGCTGGTGTTGCGTATCTTTCTTTTTTGGGAGCCTCATTTTCCATCTAATTTTGTTTCCACTTTTTGCTATTTTCCCCTGAAAGCTTTTTGAAGTGTCTACAACACTCTGAGTGCCGAGCAGTTCCAACTGGGAGGGCCCAGAGGAAAAAAGCAGAGAAAAACAGTCTTCTTTCTCTTCTACAGACAGTTTGACCTCGGTGGGAGAGGGCTCTTCAGCCCTCCTCCCGGACCTCCAGCGTGGCCATGCACTCTGGGACATCCTCACTCTCCCCCATGATGCCAGCAGGAACCACCCAGTCGAAGCAAGAACCTTTTTCCCTGAGGCTGGGTTCTTCACATTCACGCTTTTGGGTGCAGGGAGCGACCAGGCCTGCAGATCATGCCCAGCAGTGATGCTCACACAGTCTATTTGTCTAAACAAATGATGATCATTCATTAGGCAATGGCTGGGGCTGGCTCCACCATCCAATGAAAAGAAAAGGGGAATAAAGTCAGTGAGTTTCATTCATCCAGCCAGGAGTCATGGATATAATGCTGTGTCCCAGTCACTGGTTAGATGAATACAATCCATTCTATCTTCAAGGAGTCCACCGCCTCTCCTTGCTCTAGTGAGATCCACTGACCGGAAATGTCAATGAACAGATGCTCCAACTTAAGTTGGAGGGACTGAGTGTTAATTACACAACCATGAACAATGGCAAGTAGGCAAGTTCTCTCAGTTTCTCTGAAATAAATCCATGCTGACACATACATGCCATCTGATTCCATCTCCTCCAAAAAATACATCACCCCCACCTTTCCTTAGTCCATAAACCAAAATAGTCCATAGCTCTCCTGGATTGTGTCTCTTTAAACTGCTTAGCGTTTATTAAGGAGTTTTGTGTACCACTTGCTACTCTAAGCATTTTATGGGCCTGATCTAGGACATAGGTACTGCAATATTCCATTTTATAGATGAGAAGACTAAGGCTCATCATTCTTAAATAAATTATTCCTACTTATCATGAACCCTGGCCATCTCGCTGCAGAATCCACTTGCTTGCTTTTCTGTCTCACTGAACCTGCCTTGGTTCTGGTTCCAAGCCCTCTCAGGGAAAAACCTTCTCTCTGTTTTTTCCACAAGGGAAAATAACACCAGTGTCCAGACTCCTGTGTGCTACAAATCACAGACCGCAGATTGTTAAGTGTGGAGACACTTAGCTTCCTCCTTCCCGTTCTTGTAGACACCTGCAACTGGACTGTGTCTGGGACACTCAGCCTGAAAGGAAAGACCACAAGGCTCAGGGGGAAATTGGTGCATTCCATGTTCTATGCACTTGTTGATTCATTTGTACGACTTTTCTTGACCTCTGTTGTAAGAATAGTACTAGCAACTTCAAACGCCATAGGGAGGGATGACAGGTTTCCCAGTGGTCTTGCAACTCATGGAACAGTGTTTCTGCAAACAACTTCACATTGCACAGGCAGCCGACTCACGAAGGGTTTATTTTTCAGGGTAATGATGAAATTGCTGTTTCCAGGGCCTTCATCACTAACCCTGATTTGACTTTAGAGTCTCAGGAGGCCTGCACCTCCACATTCTCTCCAGAACATCAACTTTCATTTAAAGGCCCGTCAAAGATCTTTGAAGGCCTAAGTCTTTCCCTTCCAGCTGGCCAGAGATATTGGCATATTAATCTATTTAGTAATTATGCGAACAAGCTCTGACCATGTGTTATTGAAAATTAAACTATCAAAATGTGTCCAATCAAATCGCTCAATTCCTCAATCCCAGGGTGTCATTAGATTCGGCACCAAGATTAATGATGAAGCAATGGGCCAGGTTCGCCAGATGTTGTGCTGACTCCAGTCAAGGTGCATCTGTTCCTCCAGCTACCATTGCTGCAGACTTGCTGCAGACTCAGCCGTGGATTCCACAGTCACTGGTCTGGTTCAGGGTTACATTAGCCTAAACACGCCTGGTATTGACTTAGTCACTGCTCTTATGTCTCCTGCTCCTTCACCTGCGGCCAAGGCCACTGTCGACAAATGATATGCCCTGAGGGAGGCACAAGGAAGTGAGAACTGCCAGCCAGCTTTAAGATATGGGAGGGAAATTAAAATGGCAGGAACGGGGAAGCCACAGAAGTGGGTTCTAGGGAAGAATCTCTGATCGTTTTCCTCCTCATGGCACAATTTCCTGGTTAACTGCTTTCCCTCCTGGCTAGGCAGTGTCACCCAGCTGGAGTGCCCAGGGTAGAAAGAGCAGAACCTCAGAGTCACACGTAATTAGGTCTCATATTCATCCTGGCTCCCTGCCACTCACTGGATGTATGACCAAAGGCAAATCAGCTTTACCATCTCTGAGCTTTCAGTTGTAAAATAAGAAGGTAAAAATACCTACCTTGCAGGGTCATTAGAATTGTGAAAGAGTATATAAAAGCTCTGGGCATTTTGTGTAGTGATAAGCACTGAGGTCCTTGAGTCAGATCATCCAGAGCTCAGTGTATGTGTGTATGTGTGTATGTATATTTATCAGAGAGGAAGGGAGAGAGAGAAAGAGATAGAAACATCAATGGTGAGAGGGAATCATTGATCAGCTGCCTCCTGCACACCCCCCACTGGGGATCGAGCCCGCAACCTGAGCATGTGCCTTGACCAGGAATCGAACACTGACCTCCTGGTTCCTAGGTCGATGCTCAACCCCTGAGCCACACCAGCCATGCCAGAGCTCAGTTCTTGCTCAACACTCTATCAATTACTGGGTGGATGACTTTGACCAAGTAACCTAACCTTTCCAAGCCTTGCTTCCCTCATCTATAAAATCTCATAGGTAGGATTAAATTACATAACTTATGTAAATGCTAGGTAGAGTGCCTGGAAAATAACAAACATTAAATAAGTATCCAGGAATATTACTATTGTCATTATCATGAAATATGTGGTAGGCATGCAGAAAATATTGGTTTTCTTTTTAACTCTCATCTTTCCTTGCCCCACTTCTATCTTTTTTCTATGGCCCTCAGAGTTGAAGGAATCTTAAGAGTCATTTAATCTAATCCCTTATGCCATACAGACATCCATTTCTATTATAATAGAACAATATTTTGTGATTATAAACCCAACTGCTTAATTAAGAGGCTAGATCCTGTCCTATGGAATATATTTTGTTTTACTGAATATGTTAGGATGTAAGTATGGGAAGGTGAAATGACAGATTTTTCAGTATAGTAAAGAAAAAAAATAGGTCACACAATGGTGAGGTCAAGAGGAATGAGGTGAAGAACAGAGAGAGGCTCAAAGGAGAATGGAGAAGGAAAGACAGTAAAAGAACAAAGTCCTATAAAAGGACCCTCTTCCCAATAACCACTTAATATATTAGTGAAGTTCTATTAAAAGTTTGATGTGAGTTGATTTCTTAAGGAGACCAGTAATTTCTTTCTGTTGGTATGATAAAGAGGAGAAATTAGGTTTGTGGATCAAGTAGTTAAAAGTATGGATGACCAAAAAGTGTAACCTCCAAGGCATTATTCAAGATACTCCAGGTAATTGTGGGGTTAAAAAATTCAGAGCCTTAAAACAGTAAAGGTTGACTTCAATTCTATATAAGATGCAGAAAGTAACAAGAAAATGTTGCTATCACTCTAACAGCAAGAACAAGCTGGATAACCTACACAATCATAATTATTTTTAAGTCAAAGAGCCAAAGATGCCCCCCCACACACAAACAAATGAACTAAAATTTTGAAAATTTCTTAATCCTCCTAGGACAGAATAGACTAGTGATGCTTTTCATTATACTAGTAAAAGGGTAGTATGCTAATTAGACCGGACGTATTCCAGAGGATTGTCCGGAAGTCCTTCCTGACAAAGCCAGGCCCTGGTGCCTGCAGCTGTGGCCGGCCCAGGAGAAGCCGCCTGCAGTCCAGGCGAGGAAACCGGAAGCCGCACCGCCGACCAGCCTCCGCCATGGACCTGTTTGGGGACCTGCCGGAGCCCAAGTGCTCGCTGCGGGTAAGTGAGGGGCCGCCCTGCCAGCGAGGAGAAGGAAGGGGGCAGGCAGGTGGGCTGGTGGAGGCCTGGAGGCCACGAGCGTGAGGTGGTCCTCGGGAGGAGAAGGCCGGCCAGCGCTTGCCTCCAGCCGGCTCCAGCGTGTGCACTGCAGCTCCGGAGCCCCGGAGCGGAGTGCTCGGCCATGTTCTGCCATGTTCAGCCATGTTCGCTGCCTGGGAAGAAAGGGCTGTGCTCCAGGTGCGGCCGGGGCAGCGCCGGCCCCGTGGCCTCTGTGTGCGGCCCCCACGGGCTGGTGGCTCAGCTGGGGCCTGGCGCAGAGTCCCTCCGCCTTGGCACGCGCCAGCCCTCCAGCCTGGGTCTGAATGGCTTTTCCCTTGAGTAACGTTTTTTCCCCGCCGTGCGTGTACAAGTTCAGGGTTTTGTTTTGCTTTGTTTTTACCCCAGAGATTGAAGGAATCGCCAGCGTTATCTTTTGTGTTTTGGAATCATCCTCGGTTGATAGTAGTTTCCCGGGTCTCCGGAAGTCCCCCTCTCCCCAGAGTCAGGAGCACCAGCCCAGGCCCCCACCCATAGCCGGCCCTGACCTGGGGTGAGTGCCTGCAGGCTGGGGTTTGATCCCGGCATTAGCCGCGGGAGACTAGTGCCTTTGTTATTGTTGTGTGTCTGGGTTTTAATTGGACAAATGCCCGCGGTCCGGGCGCCAGCTTAGCAAAATCTTGCAGAAGGAGAATTCTGTCTGGGTTTCCCCAAATTCCCTCAGCCTCTACTCACCCCTCTGTAAAGGCACAGAACAAGTGAGGCCCCTTAAATAAAAATCAGAGTCTCCAGCAACGGTGGGCCTCTCTCATCACAGTCATTGGGACTGGATGGCGTTTGAGTATTTATCTAGGCACCATGACAGAGAAACAAAAGCACAAGTCATGATCTCTGCCCTTAAAAAATTCACAATCTTATTAGAGCGATGGATGATATAAGCGCAGTAATGACATCAGAATGTAAGGCAACAATACAGAGAGGAACAGAGGCAATTGCTGGGGTGATTTCCCAACAATTAGTACAAAGAGTATGTGCTATGAATTAAATTTTAAAAAATGTGTGGAAGTAGCTGCTTCATGAGTATGGCATCCCTTCCTATTTTAAAGGAAGCTGAGTTCCATGTGAACTGTGTACTATGCTATGATATTTGAGGCACAGAACATGGGAGGCCCTAAGTGTACCATGCTTTGATATTTGAGACATTATTGTTCAGTGTGATTTATTTCTGTACGCCTCAGTTTTGTAATAGTTAAATTACTAGAATAATACATCTTGCTATAAAATATTACTAGAAGATCAAATGATCAGGTGACATTTATTGCTATTTTCTATAAATGAACACCATCTCTGGTATGCTCAAGTGATAGGTATTATAGAAATATTCAGATAGGGAGACCTACAGGCTTGATTACAAGTGAGGATTACTATCACAACCCAAATTTATTGCTTAAAAAAAAAAAAGCAGGGAGCCAACTAGAAACTGAACGAAATATAAGCCCTTGAAGGGCAAATGCAAATTGCATAAGCTTCGCTATTACAAGAGCAACAAGAAAGAATTCAGAGGCAAGAATGAGAAGCAGATTGCACCCACTCTAAGTTGCTGCTAAAGAAAAAGAATGGTATACTATGAAAATACTTAGTACAGATTGTAAAGAGATTTGTTCAAAGAGGATTTCCTACAGTAGGTGGTATTTCAGTTAATTTTCTTTTAATATGAAGAGGTTAGCCCAGGCTGGTTTGGCTCAGTGTATAGCGCATTGGCCTGGGGACTGAAAGGTCCCAGGTTCGATTCTGGTCAAGGGCACATGCCCGGGCTGTGGGCTCAATCCCCAGTCGGGGGCGTGCAGGAGGCAACCAGTCAATGATTCTCTCTCATCATTGATGTTTCTCTCTCTCTCTCTCTCTCTCTCTCTCTCTCCCCCTCTCCTTTCCTCTCTGAAATCAATAAAAATATATATATATATATTTTTTAAAAAGGAATATTTAAATGTGAAGAGGTTAGCTAGATAAGAAAAAGGTATAGGGGTCGGTCCCAGATTGGAAAGGGTGCAACCCAGGCTGAGCCCCCCCCCCCCCCCCACTCCCTGCATGAATTTTGTGAACTGGGCCTCTATTCCTATATAATAAAGAGCTAATATGCTAATTAGACCAAACAGCAGAACAACCATCTGGACAGCCTTCCAGATGAAGCTGGGGCTGCGAGGGCTAGCCCCTTGCACGAATTTCGTGCATGGGGCCTCTAGTTATAGAATAGTGGAGAAAGGCGGAAACCACCACAGACCCATGTAAGAAGAAAATAGCTAAAATGTTAATGAATTTGTAAGGGTCAAAGTCAGATAGGAATGATGGTTGAGAGTCTGTAGGATCCCTAGAAATAAAAGTCTCAACCCACTGAGTAACTCCTTTCCATCGTCTTTTGTTAGGGTTCATGCAGAATATCAGGAATAATGGAGGAAGGGTGGGAAAGTTTTCTTATAAAGCAGTCATAAAATCTGCTGAAACCTGAGAACAGGAAAATTGAGACAAACCCTCCAGGAATTCAGACCTGAAGCCATGCTACAGGGAAAGTTCTAATCCTGGCCGCAAATAATTTGAAACTGTGACAAAGTATATGTAATGAGAGCAACAACCAAACCCTGACTCAGCTCAGCTACAAGCTGGATTTACTCATCGCCACAAACCAGAAGCCTGACAGAAAAAGATGTCCTATTACTGAAGTAAAAATTATTTACTTCAACTTCTACCATATTTTTAGCCACAACATTTGACATTCAATCAAAACCCATAAGACAAAATGTCAAGGTTGTAAAAGACAAAGAAAGATTTAGGAACTTTCCCAGATTGGAGGAGACTAGGAGACATGGCAACTAAATGGACTGTGGTATTGGATCCTGAAACAGAAAAACGATATTAGTAGAAAAACTAGGGAAACCTGAGTGAAAACTATAGTTTGATGAATATCATGACATCATTGTTACTTTCTTAGTTTTGATCATTGTGCTGCATGGTTACTGAAGATGTTAGCATTAGGGAAATCTGGGTGAAGGATATACTGAGGCTCTCTATACTACCATTGTAACTCTCTGTACGTTTGAAATTATTTCAAAAATAACATTATAAGCTGCACAGAAAGCAAGAGGATATAACCTAATATGAAGAGAGTAAAGAGTTGATGAGAGCTTTTAGGAACTACTCTATCAGCAACTTTAAAATATAAACGGGGTCAGTGTATTATAAGACACAAATTGTGCGAAAACATGAAACAAAAGAATTGGCAGGATTAAATAGAAATAGACGAGCTCACAATCATTAAAAACTTGAACATTTTCTCAGTAATGAACTGAACAACTAACCAAAATAATCAGTGCAGAATTATATATCCAGCAAAAACATCTTTTAAAAATGAATGCAAAATAGACTTTTTAAGGCAAACCAAAACAGAGAAAATGCCTTGAAAGCAGAACTGCCCTACAAGAAATTTAAAATAATTTCTTCCACAGAAGGATCATGATATCAAATGGAAATTTTGAATCTGCACAAATAAATGAAGATTTTTAGAAATGGTAAAAATAAAAGTGAAGATGAATGGCTGTATTTTAGTTATTTAATCACTTTAAAAGAAAATTGATAGTGTGGAGCAAAAAAATAGTGTCTTTTCATTGGTTATAACATATATAGAAGCAAACTTTGAAAACAATAGGACAAAGGGTTGGAGAGAGAAAATAGACTATTGAAAAGATATTAATTATATGTGAAGTGTTATAATATTATTTTAAGAAAGACTGTGAGAAGCTAAAGATACATTATAAATCCTTAAGCAACCACTAAATTTAAACACACACACACACACACACACACACACATAACTAAAAAGCCAATACTGGAAATAAAATGAAATTATAATAATTACTCAATTCAAAATTAGAAAAATAGAGGGGGTGGGAAGTAACAACAGAAACAAATAGAAAACAATTAGCAAGACTAAAACCTCCACGGAAAGACAGAAATTGTCAGATTGGATAAAAGGTAGAGACCTAAACATATGCTACTTACAAGAAACCCACATCAAATATACAGACATAGATGTGTGACAAGTGAAAGGAGCCTGGCCTGTGTTGCTCAGTTGGTTGTGCATCATCCTGAGCACCAGGAGGTCGCTGCTTAGATTCTGGGTCAGGGCACATGCCCGAGTTGTGGGCTCGATCCCCAGCAGGGGGCGCACAGGAGGCAGCCGATGGAAGTTTCTCATCATTGATGTTTCTATCCTCACTTCCTCTCCTTTTCTCTCTCTGAAATCAATAAAAAAAACATATTTTTAAAAAGTAAAAGCATGGTAACAAATATACAGTGAAATCACTAATCAAAGGGAAGTTGAAGCAGGTTTTTAAAAAATATATATTTTATTGATTTCAGAGAGGAAAGGAAAGAGAGAGAGAAACATCAATGATGAGAGAGATCGAGCTGCAAGCAGGGCACATGCCTTGACTGGGAATCAAACTGCGACCTCCTGGTTCCTAAGTCGACGCTCAACCACTGAACCACCCTGGCTGGGATGAAACAGAGTTCTTGACATAGCTGAGTACTCAGTAAATGTTAGCTGCTCTTCGTAGCCATTATAACAGGATTTGCAGCTCTCGGGTAACTGGGAAGGAAGATAGCTCACAGTTGGAATGAAGCAAGAAGGAAAGCCCAACTCTTGGCCTGCCAGAGGCGCCTATGAACTTGGGAATTGGTACCATTTGTTGGCAATCCCCTGCAACACCATGCAACTCCTCCTCTCTTGCCTTGCCTCTTAGACAGCAGTAACATGTCTTTTCTGATGCTTAACAAAGCATTCAAGTTTAGCTTGCTCACATCCTTCCATATATACTTATCTGTATTGGTTTTGGTTGTTGTCACAGTTGGAATTCTCAAGGATCAAAGAGAAATTTGGAAAAGTCAAAGGAACGTGAAGCCAGACTATGTTCAAATCCAGTTATACATTATTGAACTGTGTGATTGTGAGCAAACTGCTTAATTTCTTCCTCATTTCCTCCTCTGTAAAATGGGTTAATGAAACCTTTATTTCACACAAAGTTGTTGAGAGGATTGAATGAGCTAATTTATGGAAAGCACATAGTATACTATCTGACATAGAGTATGCTCAGTATGAGCTCTGTGCTCCAATTAACTATGATATATGAGGATAATATAAGCATCTCAGGGAGCATGGTGGAAACCCAGTCTGTCCCTGGGGGTGGAGGGGTGCTCTATGGACCTCTTTTCACAGCGGGAAGCAGTGTGGCCTGGATGGCTCATGTAACTGCACGGGCAAGACCGATTCCCCATCCCAGGGAGCTTCCATCTTTGCCCGGTGTGCTTCAGATCCTCAGCCTGATAAATCAGCAGTAGTTCATGAAGGGGTTAGAAACAGCAGGGTCCACCGTGGTTCCACAGAGGTGAGAAAGTCAGTAGCAAACTTCTGCAGTTCTTTAAGAGACTAGGTAGAGTTGGCCTTGGGAGAAAATCTAAGTAAGACTTGCAAATAAGAAGTGAAACATACAAGCCCATATTTTAAAAACCTTTGTTTATTTGTTCATGCTGTCA
>NW_005871601.1:478502-481334 GCF_000147115.1 Myotis lucifugus | reverse complement strand
CTTTTTTTTTCCCTTTCCCCCTGACCCCCCCCCCCTTATACCTGTGAGCGTTCTGAGAGGACCACAACGCAGTGTGTGATTGTTACTGTGCTGACACAAGCAGAAATCTGGATCTAGGCTATTCCAGTACATCACTGTCCATCCAGCGTGCCTCCGAATTTCTGACATGAGTAAAAAAAAGCGATCGATATGTATGCCAGAAGTGGGCTGTTTTTAGCCTGCGGAGGTTCACAAGCTATGAAATTTTTGTTTGCGAATCCAGCCTCTTTCCCATCAATGCTGGGGGTCAAACAAAATTTGCAATTCTAACAGTCTTCTCACCTCAGTCTCCTTCCTGCTCCATGGGCAGGGGTGGGGGGAGGGTGGAGGGAGGGGGGTGGAGATGGGATCTGGGAGAGGAACAGTTGTTCCCTTGCTGCTACTCTTGTCACAACCAGGGACAAGCGATCCCTGGAGCCATCCAAGCACGGGTTCATCAATGCACTGAATTTTGCATGGCTTTGCAAGGGAGAGGGAGAACTAGAAGTATCAGAATCCCCTGGCGGGCTTGTTAAAACAGGGCTTTCTGGGTCAAATGGTGCTCTGATAACTGTTCAACAACCCTTTGGAAGAAAAGATGTGATTTGCGTTTGCCAATTTCTAGGGTGTAAATACTCCTAAAATAGTCCCTTTCAAGCTACCATGACATTGAAAAGAGAGGCCCAATCTGCTCTCAAGCTTGTAGCAGCCAGCCCCAGCACCACTGTCTGTAAGTTGGCAGGTCTAGGCTGGGGCCTGAGAATGTGCACTTCCAACAAGTTCCTGGCGGTGCCGATGCTGCTAGTGCATGATTCCTAGGTACCACAAATCATGGGAATTTCCTCTGGCGTGAAAGGCCTTGCCACCCTCCATACCTCCCCTTGGGACCTCATCTTCCTTTTCCCCATATATCCTGAAGGTCATCGAAAAAAACTCTTAGCCATGGGCACATGGCTCTGGGATGTAGTCTTTGGGAAAGTGAAATATAGCATTTTTCCAAAAGGAAGCCACATATGCTGCTGTCTTTTGTTTGTCCATCTCCTTTTGCTTAGACTGTAAAAAACCAGATCTTATTCATCCGTCTGTTCCTCACCTAGCACGGTGCCCTCAAAAATCCACTGAACTGAAATGAGCATGGTTTACTGGCCTGCAACCATGAAATACAGATCCCCAGTTTCTATCACTCATTCTACTTTTCAACTAACCACCTATCCATCTATTTATTAGCTCATCTATTTATGCAATGGATATTCTAATCCCTACTATGTGCTGGTCTCTGTATACTGGGGATATAATATCTGGGTATAATATCCAGACCCATAGAGCTTATAATATAGCAGGGAGGACTAATAATAAATGCCAATTAGATTTGCAATGAGTTCTTCAAATAAAAAGCCCAAGATGCTGTGTGGGCATCTAATAAGGTAAGGGGGCAATAAAGGACTCTCTGAAGCAGGAAGGTTACATTGAGACCTTGAGGGTGGGTAAGAGCTTCCCAGTGAGAGGAGGTAGGGGTGGCAGGTGTGTGGCAGGGAAGAAGTCTTCTAGGGAAGCAGCAGCAGGAGATGGGAAATATGGCACAAGGTGAGGCTAGAGAGCGGGTGGGTTCTGGACTTGACCCTAAGAGCAGGGGGATCCATGGAAGAACCACAAGCAGAGGAGTGGCCTGAGGAAATTTGCCTTTGGGGGTGGCGCACCCACACATTGGGTGCTGCTTCTGAGTCACAGGCACAGACATATACCCTGTCATGCAAGGCCGTGGCTGAGCTTGTCCTTTTCTCTTTGTGTCAGCCATACTACTGGGTGTTACTCTCTGTGTTACCCCAATCGTCCAACACAATTATAACCCATCCAAGGTCAAGGATACTGTCTTCACACCTTCTGTTGTTCATGGTGCCTGTGTGGTGCTGGGTCCCTCCTGGGTCACTGGTCAACAGTCATGAAGCACTGACAAAGCACTTGACTTAATGAAAAGAGACCGGGATTTCAGACCACAGCTGCCACTTACCAGCTGTGAGACCTCGGAGGTAAGGCACACGACCTTTCTGACCTTCTGCTTTCTGGTATATAAAAAAGGAAAACCATATGCATTTTATAAAGTTTTCATGAAAAGATTGAATAGGATATCATAGGCAAAAGTTCTAGAATGCCGTGCCCATGTGAGAAGGCATAGTTAATGATGCATGGAGTGGGTAGGGGTAACGGGCCCAGTCTTCACCCAACACAGTCTCCCACTTACCCTTCTGTTCAGAATTACCCAACCACCAGGCTGTCGTTTTAGATTTAACAGTTTGCAGGCTGCTGGGGTGATCTGAAAGAGTCAGGAGACCACCATTCCTTGCATGTAACTCTTACAATTTAAATTTGGCTGTCTCTGGTCTCCAAGGTGCCCTCTTACCAACATCTTCTCTCATATGTGCATGCCACTTCATGGTCTCTGGACGGGGAGGAGGGCACTGTGGCTCAGGGAAGTATTGTTCAAACTGAAGTTCATGGACCATTCACTTCAAAGCTACCCAGATACTTATTAAAGGACTAGTGTCCCAGTGCAGATTCATGCACAATGAAAGGAAATTAATTAGAAGAAATATTTTAATATCACTATTCACGTCTTGCTAATGAAAAGAAAATAGGATTCTACAGAGTCTCCTATCCACCTACTCCAGGACTTTTGTGAGGATCAAATGAGATGAGGCACGGGAAAATGCTTAACAAACATTTGGTTAAACTGTAAAATGTTTGTACCTGGCTATAAAGCAAGTCAGGTTCCTGGGCTGAAGAAACTCCAAGGAAGCTAGTTGCTAGGGAGAGGAA
>NW_005871601.1:476716-478144 GCF_000147115.1 Myotis lucifugus | reverse complement strand
GGGGTGTTGGTTTGTCGGTGCCAGGTCCATGGTGCCAATTATTTTTAAGTGGCCAGTGCACGTCATGGCAGCTCCTGTGTTGAGCATCTATCCCCTGGTGGTCAGTGCGCATCATAGCTACCGGTCAGATGGATGGACACTTAGCCTTTTATATATATAGATGTGCGGTGTTTAGAACAGTTCTTGGAACCTAGAAAGCACTTGATAAATGGTTGCATTTATTATGTCACCCAGGCCTCTCAGCAGCCCTGTGGGTGGGCGGATGAGAGGAAAAGCAAAGTGAGTTAGCAGAGGTCACACAGCTAATTAACAGCCCAGCAGGACTAACACCCTGATACCTACCTCCTAATCCAGCACTATTCCCACCACCCCAGGCTGCCTCCTTTAAGCCCTGAACTTCCCTAAGTGCTTCTTTTCCATGCACAGTCTTTAGGTGGCTGGGGAGAGCGCTCATAGCTCCCTCTCCTTACTCATTTATCTGGATGTTGCTTTGTATCTTGAAAACAGTTAACCAGCCCGAGCTCAGTGGACCTCCAGAATCCCTTCAGATGTTGAGTTTTCATTGTCTGAAAGGTAGTCCGTCTAATAACATGTAGGTAAATTGCAGAGCCTCCACACCTGAGGTGGACCACCCGTCCCAGGGCTCGGAATCCTTTACCTTGCTTGTCACGCACTCGCTCACCTCCCCTTCCTCACTTGTGTTTAGGGAGGCACTGATGATGCTGATACTGACTTAATGCGAAGCTCGCAGGAATACAAAGCCCAAACCACTCCCCTCCCAGGTCCCAGCCCTGCCTTTCTGAGACTGGGGGAGATTTAATTTAGATAGAGATGATTTCTGGCAATACGGATGTTCCAACCCACCCTGGAGGAACAAACAAGGCAAGAGGCCCTTGGAGACAGATGCTGGAACACAGCCGTGTAGTCTCCACAGGCCAGATTCCTGCTGCCGCTGTGCCTTCCTCTATCTCTTGTGAAGAATTAAGGAGTGTCTCCATTAAGACACCCTGAAAGCTCCCTTAAGCTATGCTTTGTCCACTGCCCACCCACCCAAATGGTGGAGGGGAGGGAGGAGGTGGTTTTCATGGGTCAATGTACCTCTTGTTGTTGAGTCAGCTGCTTGATTCCTTAGGGATTATACCACTCCACCACTGCCCCCTTCATACACATCTGCTCTTCCCTACTCCCTCCCCCTGCAATCTAGACACAAGAGAAATAGGATTGCACAAGTCCTCTCAAGGTCTCAGGTTGCCTCCTTGTGAAGTGAAGGTGCTAACCTGGATGGTTTACTTTTTAATGTTTTTATTGATTTCAGAGAGAGGAAGGGAAAGGGAGAGAAAAACATCAATGATGAGAGATCATTCATCGGCTGCTTCCTGCATGCCCCTACTGGGACTGAGCTTGCACCTGGCATGTCCCCTGACCAGG
>NW_005871601.1:310960-476163 GCF_000147115.1 Myotis lucifugus | reverse complement strand
GCAAATAAGCAGATAAGATGCGTCACATCATTAGTTATCAGGCTGCGTACATGATCTGAATTGCCTGGGTAACGGTGCAACCTTACATTTCATGCAGGGGAATAGACACAGGCAAGACAAAATTAGGCATTAAAAATATTTGAGCCCTAACCGGTTTGGCTCAGTGGCTAGAGCGTCGGCCTGCGGACTGAAAGGTCCCAGGTTCGATTCTGGTCAAGGGCATGTACCTGGGTTGCGGGCACATCCCCAGTAGGGAGTGTGCAGGAGGCAGCTGGTTGATGTTTCTCTCTCATCGATGTTTCTAACTCTCTATCCCTCTCCCTTCCTCTCTGTAAAAAATGAATAAAATATATTTTTTAAAAATATATATTTGAAATGGCTACTGACCCTAGCCACATGCCAGGTACTGTGGTAAGATTTTTATACTCAGAAAGTCTCCCCCCACCACAGCTCTAGAATGTCCATACTTTGTATCCCTGTCCAGCAATGAGGAGACCGGGCTCAGAGCAGTTACCCAGCGTGGGAGCAATGAAGTCAGGACTGGAACTCATCTCTTTCTGACTGCAGAGACCCAACTTTTAGCGACTTTGCTGCCTTTTTGAAACTGTGCTTTCCCCTCCCAAGGATGACAAATGACCTACCAGGCAGGAACATCCAGGAATTTTACCTTAGAGTGCCTTAGCGCACCGATGATCCTTGGGCCATGTTACTGTAGACCTGAGCCCACTTTCTCCTCTAGCTCCAAAAACAAATGTTTTTCATTTACCTCCCAGGGTATCCCTTTGTTTTCTCTGAGCCTGCACCCTTTCCAGCAGCTGCAAAGATGTTTTCCTGTCTGTTCAGCTCACCCATCAGCAACACTGAGAATTATCTCCTCTCTTGGTCCCCTTTTCACACGGTAACTGGGAAGGAAAAACTACCAAGTGTCCTTTAAGTAGAAAAGGCAAAAGCTATAAAGGAAAAAAAAAATGGAATTTGCCTAGCATAGAAGCTGGATCACTTAGAGGTTATTGCTTTAAGTTATAGGGGCTCTATTAGGCCAGGCCCACGGACATCTATTTCTTCCTCGTGCCAGTGCAGGTCCTAGAAACCCCAGCTTCACCTATAAAGCAGCTGTCAGGGAGGCTGTAGCTCTCCCCTCCATGACCGGCCATTAATTCAGGGAGTGAAGCACTTGTGCCTTGAATCAGCTTGGCTTCTTTCTGCATTTTCTCTGAAATTCCCTTCATTGACAACCTAAATGAATTAAGGCTTTGGGGGTGAAACAAAGGAAATCCTGGTGAGAAAAGAAGCCTGCCCCATACATGTGGGATGCTGCTCAGCTCCCAACCAGACTAGCTCCAAATCTAACCTGCGATGATGTCTCATTCTGCTTGGAACCTGCTTGGTTCCATGCTGCTGACTCTCCTCCTCCTCCTCCTCCTTCTCTTCCTCCTCTTCCTCTTTCTCCTTCTTCTCTCTCTTTTTCTTCTCATACAGAGGTGAAATTAACCTTTTGTCTACTGTTTTATAATGACTAGAGGCCCGGTGCACAGATTCGTGCACCCGTGGGGTCCCTCGGCCTGGCCTGTACCCTCTCGCAATCTGGGACACCTCAGGGGATGTCGGAAAGCCAGTTTCAGCCTGATCCCCGCAGACCAGGCCAAGGGACCCCACCAGTGCATGAATCTGTGCACCGGGCCTCTAGTATGCATATAAGATCTTTGGTTAATCTCTTCCTGCCCTCCCCCCTCTTCCCTTCTCTCAGAGATCGTCGGTCTATTCCATGTTTCCATGCCTGTGGTTTCCACTCCTGCATTGATTGTCTGCCCCCTGGTGGTCAGTGCGTGTCATAGCTACCAGCCGGTCAGCTGGTCAGCTGGTCGCTTAGGCTTTTATATCTATAGATAGCTGTGTAACCACCACCACAATCAAGATAATGAACATTTTCATAAGAACAAAAATTTCCCCATGCCCCTTTGTAGTCAACGCCTCACCCCCCAGGCCCACCAACCACTGGTCTGTTCTCTGCCCCTCTAGGTTTGCCTTTCCCAGAAAGGCAAATAATTAGAATTACACCACATGTAGCTTGTCAATCTTGACTCCTTTCTCTTAGCATGACGCACTTGAGATTCATCCATGTTGTTGCATGCGTCAGTAGTTTGTTCCTTTTTGTACTGAATTGTAGCTCTAGTGCATGCATGTATCCTAGTTTATGTACCAGTTAAAAGGTGTTTGACTCCTTTCAAGATTGAGGAAATTAAGAATAAAGCTGCTATAAATGTTCACACACAAGTTTTTGTGTTAACCAAAGTTTTGATGTTTCTTAGGTAAGTGCTTAAGGGTGGGCTTGCCGGATCCTGCAGTGAGTGTATGTTTACTTCCATAAGAAGTTGTGAGGTTGTGTATCAGTTTGCATCCCCACCAGTGATGTATGTGGGTTCCAGGGGATCTGCATCCTCTCTAGCACCTGAAATGGTCAGTTCTCCCCCCAGTTTAGATTTCAATTATTTTATAGTTGTGTATTATTCAGCTGTGGTTGAAATTTTATTTTCCCTAATGACTAATAATGTGACCCATCTTATCTGTTTATTTGCCATCTGCATAGCTTGTTGGTAAAGTTTTAAAATGTTTTACCCATTATTTATTGGGTAGTTTGCCTTCTTATTATTGAGTTGGAAAGATTTTATGTGTTCTTGGATTCAAAAACCTTCATGTTTTGCAAATATTTTTTCCTATCCTGTGGATTATGTTTTCATTCTTTTAACAGTATCTCATGAAGAACAGAAGCTTTCAATTTTTATAAGGTCTCCGATTTACCAATGTTTTCTTTCATAGATCATGTTTTTTAAAAATTGTTATTTTTTAAATTGATTTCAGAGAGGAAGGGAGAGAGATAGAAACATTCAATGATGAGAATCATTGATTGGCTGCCTTCTGTACGCCCCCTACTGGGGGGGATATCGAGCCCGCAACCTGGGCATGTTCCCTTGGCTGGAATTGAACCTGAGACACTCTATCCACTGAGCCAAACCAGCTAGAGCTTTTTAAATTATTGATTTGAGAGAGAGAGAGGAAAGGAGAGAGAGAAATATCAATGTGAGAGATAAACATTGATAGGTTGCCTCCTCACATGCTCCAACCTGGGATCGAACCTGCAACCTGAGTATGTGCCCTGATTGGGAATCGATGCCAAGTCTAACGAATTTTTGTTTAATCCAAGGTCACACAGATTTTCTCCTGTGTTTCCTCTATCTAAGTCTGTAGTTCATTTTGAGTTTCGTGCTTGTGTTTTAATTGGTCTCTTAAAGATCGAGATGCCAAGGCAGAAAGAGCGATTTGACTTGATCCCTGTACGGTGTTAGTCTTTTATAACAGCCAGCTCATCACAGCAGAGGAAGCCACTACCGGGATGTAGTGGCTAAACCGTGGCCCTGACATCAGCTGCCTTGAGTTTGAATCAGCTTTCTATATTCCAAGTTGTAACACAAGGGTGATTACTTATGCTTTCTGATCTTCAATTAAATGAGTTATTAATCAGCAAAGCAAAGATTAGCACCAGGGCTATTGCATTGATTCCGAGTGGGGAAGACAAGAACTCGTAGCTGGGGAGTTCTAAATAGTCCAGCAAAGGTAGCCAAGAGTGGTTTAAATATTGGAAAAAAACAAGGTAATAAAATCAAGGCACTTGTATCCCCAATACTGCCTGTAGCTGACTTCCCCCTGGGCTCTCACTGCTCTCCCTAGAAATGAGCAAATCTGGATAAATATCTGTCTTATGTTTTTCTTCTTGCCACTCGAATACACACTCACTTAGATGTGCCTTTGCTTTATCTGGTTTCCGCCTGCCCAGCTTCTCCATCTCTCCACCTGTTTTCAAGGAGGGCCTATCAGCTTTTGGCTGAATACTTTCATCCAACAGAGATACTTGTATCAAATCCAGAAAGAGACTTACAAAGTAGATAGGATCAGAAATGTGTATCTTGCATGCCCCCAGCCTCCAGGCAGGCCTATCCTAAAATCTTTTTGGGAAACAGACATCCAACTATTCAGAGAGGCAATGTGACACGGTGTGTGGGGATGGGAGCACCTGGGCTTTGGACTTGGGCTTGGGTTCAAATCATAATTCTGGCTTTTATTGTACTACCCTGGGCAAACCGCTTAACTGTTTAGCCTCAGTCTCCCAATCTCAAAGTGAAGAATATTAACATCTTTACTTGGTTTTGTGAGACGTAAGTGATATAACGACTGTATGTGAAATATCTGGTACATTGGGGCAACTTTCCTGATTACGATGACGAAGTTTGCTCAGATCTTCCTCAACAACTGTTTCCAGGATACACAGCCCTCACTCAGAGGAACCTCTTGATTTCTAATCAAAAGTCCCCCTGCTGCTAGCCCAACTAATTTCGGATGATCACATCCAGTCAATGGCCCTCAGATGATCAGATAGGAGTTGAGAACATCCTAATGGCTTTTGAATGCTTTGAAAAGGACATGTGTATGTGCAGTGCAATCCACTTGTGAAGAACTTATAGCAGATCAATTACTGCAGATGCCCTACACAGCTTCAACTGATTGCCATGTGTGATTTGAAGTTCTGATTAATAGAGGCTTTGTTTAAAAAGGAAAGCATTTCTAGAAAAGAGAAGAAAATATCATTGTCTATTCTTGCCAATATCCTGAATTGTAAGACTGAAAAAATGATCTCCACTAGCAACCCCGTGCATCCAGCTACCCGCTACCTCCAGAGCAAGTGTCTACGTGGGTGAATGCATCTCCTATTTGCTGGGAGCGTGGAGAGAATGGGCTGGGATCATCTCATTCCCGCATACATTTTTCCCAGGATGCCTAGGCTGAAAGTGCCACTTTGTATTCCTGGGTGAGGGTTCTCTCCTGCATCTTAATCCCGTGCTGCCCCAGAGACTCACCACAGCTCTTTGGGGCTTAGCTTCGAATACCCTTGACTTCAAGGTTACAAACATCAATCCTTCCACGATGCTTTAACCTTCATTTATGGAGCACTCGTGTGCATATCTAACCCTTGCGTGCACATGAGTATTCATTTGCCTGGAAGTCTTAAAGTTGCCAACGTGAAACTGGGTTAGCATTCTGCAGACCAGACTCTGACCTCAAATATTAGTCATGCCAGGGTAGCCGAGGGGAGACCTGTCCATGGTAGAGGGAAGGCAAAGGCTCAACGTGAAGCACCGCAAGACAAACTAATTGAAATCAAACCCCCATTCAAAAACATTTCACTCACCAGCGGGCTGCTCCTTTTTCTCAGGTATACATCTTGTTTTCCATTAGACAGAAGCAGTGATCTGATCAACTTTTCGATTGAACAAGAGACAAAACAAGACATGGCCAATTCGCATCATGTTTCTCAAATGGTTTTTGATAGAAATTTACTTCTCTGAATTCCATTCTTTATTCAATATTATCTCAAAGATGCTCTTCCTGTCTTTCTCTTCTTCACCTTTACCTCTCTTTCCCTGCCAACATTTCTCCCCCCAGAACACATTCTGATATGTTGGAGAGTTATTTAAAGACTAGAGGCCTGGTGCACGATCGAGGCTGGAGAGGGACACAGGAGGTTGGCCAGCCGGGGAGGGCTCCAGGGCGTGTCCGACCCATCTAACTTAGTCCCGATCGGCCAGACCCCAGCAGCAAGCTAACCTACCCGTCAGAGCATCTGCCCCCTGATGGTCAGTGCACATCATAGACTGGTCGACAGGTCGACTGCCCCCTGGTGGTCAGTGCATGTCATAGTGAGCGGTTGAGCGGCCTTAGCATATCATTAGCATATTACCCTTTGATAGTCCCTGGCCAGAGGTCTCAGAGAAGTCTCTCTGGAGTGCTCCTCTCCTGCAGGGCATGCCACGTATATGCCCTGAACCAGGCCAGCATCAGCCAGCCCCTGGCTTGGGAGCAGCAGTCACAGTGGAGTCATTCTGCCCAGGGGACCTTTGCCAGACAACTCCCCATCTCCTTGATGACCTGGTCCTTGCCTATGCATGAAGCCCCTTCATTATGTCCAGTCCTGTGCTAGGTGCTTTCATTTGTGACAGCACCTGATCTCAGTCGGTCCTTACAACCATCATGTGACTTAGATAGGATGGCCATCCTATTCAGCCATAAAGATGATCCAGCTAGGAAGAATCAGAGTCAGAATTTGAATCCAGGTCTTTGACTCCAACGTTTACCATTTTTTGCTCTGCATCTTACTGCCTTTAAATTACCATTCAATTTTCTTTCCAGGAAAGTAGGGCTTATACACAGGATCATGTTCTCTTCATGGGGGAAAGAGAGAGCCTTAAAGGGCAATTGGTGCAAAATCTTAAATTATCAAATAAAAGAACTGAGGCCCAGAGGGCCTATGTGACTTACCTGAGGTCACACGGCTAGTGAGTGGGCAGAGCTGGAACCTGGGTGTGTGTCTTGCTGATTCTAATTATTGCGCCAATTGCTTGCACATACTGGAAACCCTGCCCAGTCAAAAAAGATAAAGAGACTAAGATTCAAAGTCAAAGGAATAAAGTCAAATCCATGCTACCCTGGAGGCAGTTGCTACTTCAATACAGATACCAAGATGGCCAAGTCCTATAACATCTTGTGCCACTAATATGGTCTCTCCCCCACTTCTTAAACTCTTTATGATTCCTTTGGCCTCTTTACTGCCTAATTTGAGATTCTTTGTTAAGAATATGGAGAAGACAAAACAACAAAGTATCCTCCACTGCCATGCAAAATACAAACAACTCTGAGCATTTCTTTAGGTTTTCTTAGATTTCTGTTAAATCTGCGTCTTGCATTTTGTAGAAGAGTTTTTCTCATTTCAACTGGAAGACCTGGTTTAGTTGTTTGTCTCAAAACAATACTGGGGTAACCTCAGAACACTGCATTCAGGCTCTGCCCATGTCTGCTGTTATTTAAGGAGAAGAAGGAGAGAAAGTAGGAGTGAACTATATTGAAGTGAACTGCATTTTCATCTATCAACTATATATTACTTTTTTTTGAGGACAAACTCCCTATTAATGTAATGAATTACAGGTCAGTAAATGAGATGATATTTAGGTTTGGAACTTACTCATTGGTGTCCCCATAACCATCCCCCAAGGGTACCAACACATCAGAAGACCTAAAAGAAAAAGAAGCATTTGTTGGAATTAAACCAAGTTTTCTTTCTGAAGAAATATCTCCAGGAAGGAGAAGGAACAGCAGTGGGTGTTGGCCTAGTCCCCAGACCTACCTCTATACAATTCTCAGCTTGCTTTGTAAGGAAATGAACCAAATCTGTACCACAAATATATTAAATTACATTGGCAAGGGTGTTGTAATTTCCTGTTCTAACCCTTGACCTACTAGTAAGCCGACCTCTATCCCAGCTAAGCCATTAGATATCTCCAGTTAGTGCAGCAAGTGTTTATTTATTTATACAACAAATGTCAAGCACTATTCTGTTAGGTGGCGGGGATATAACAGTAAACAAAATTGACCAAAAATCCTTGCCCGCTTTGCTGCATAAATAAGGTGATAAAAATAGCAGGTCAGGTGATGACAATGAGATGAAAATGGAGAAGGAACATCTACAATGTAATCAATAGAGGAAAAAGCTATTCCCCGCCCCTGGGCCCTGCCCAATTTCTGTCTGTTTGTGCTCCTCCTCTTCTTCTCCGAAATGCTGTTGGCCTTGGCCAGCTGTAACTCGGCTCAGACATCTGCATCCCTAAGTGACTTCACTGGACTCAACTGTGTCCTCATTCTTGGGAGCAGGCGTCCAGCTGCTACTCAATTTGCTTCCTTCTCCCTGGTGTCCATTTCCTTGCTCTGCTTCCAATGTCTCTCACTGTGCTCTGACCCTTCTGCTCCCCGCCATGGCCCTACATGTCTTCTATTCCGTGCCCAAGCCTAGCCCTTGAATCTGATGGTCCCCAAACTCCCCAGGAAAGGGATCCCTTTACTCTGTTTTTTTCCACACCCCAGCAGTAGAATTCAAACAGAAGTCTGTGACTGGTGCTCTCACAAAGCCTGCTCTGGCATCTGTCTCTAGTATCTAAATAGAAAGGATTATTTTCAAATATCTTAAAGCAAAGAAATAGCTATTTCCTATGCATACACATACTGGTAGTGCTTTTATTAAGTCCTCATCTGAAAAACATGCTCCGGCGTGGACATAGCCTCCTCAGTGCTTTGTTGCGCCACAAATTGAAATTTATTCACAAAGCAATGCTCCCACGGAGATGGGCCTGCCTTGTTTTTTTTCAGCCATATGCCTACTGTGTTTTGAGTTTCTTGAAGTCATCCCCCTCAACAATATCTCGCTGCAGCCAGGGTCCTAGGGTTAATTATACCTTCCTACATTAAAAAAAAAAAAAAAGCCTTTCTTAATCTACTTAAAATATGTGTTCTTTAGAATCAGAATGCTGGTCTCCCTCACCTAACTAAACGCCTAAAGAGCTTTTTAGATGCACTAATTACTTTACAGCTATCGCTGCCAGAGAAGCCTCATTCATTCTCTCATCAGAGCCATGTGCTTGCTGACACCACAGCCCAATGGCCAGCTATGCCTTTCCCTTTTGGCGATGAAACTACTCTTCTTGCAGAGACAAGCCATCAACCTAACTCCTGGTATCCACAGACATTCAAATCATCAACTTTGGATCATTGCCAATAAATTAGCAACATCCACCCTGCTTTCCAGGCGAGGAAACCTATCCCGTGGCAATTACTGTTGAAATTTAATGATATATGATGTAAGCTTAGAATTGGCACGTTCTTCATTTTTGTTTTTTAATAAACATTGTATTTTACATGAAAGTTAAATTGGAAAAGTCTAGGTGATACTGTTGGTCCTGAATACACATGAATTCAGCTACCCACCTTCATTCCAAGAGTAAGTTTGTAATGGCCTGAATGTTTGCACTGGCTTCTGCACAAACCATATTTCCAACCCCTGTGGCACTACATATTTTCATATTGAAACAGTATATTTGAAATAAACAGGGCTAGCACAGTGACAGAAATAGCAAAGAGAAAGAATTTGACTTATTTCAGTTTTGTTATTCAGTGTGACCAGAGTATTTATTTGTGTTTACTATTTAAAACAATGAAACAGTGTAAACTATGAGGTCTAATATTTTTGCTTGGTAAGTGCAAATTTTAATTCATACATGGGATGACTTACTGAATTTGAATTCTATCTTAACACTAAAATTTATTGATTTGTTAACTGTTTGAAAACTAAAATGTAGATTAAGAAAAATAGGCTTTATTAAAATTAACCATGCCAGGCTGGCATGGTTTAGTTGGTTGAGCATTGTCCCATGAACCAAGAGGTCACTGGTTGAATCCTAGGTTAGGGCACATGCTGGGGTTGCGGGCTCAATCCCTAGTAGGGGGCATTCAGGAGGCAGCCAATCACTGTTTCTCTCTCATCGATGTTTCTACCACTCTCTTCCTCTCCCTTCCTCTCTCTCTGAATAAAAATAAAGAAAAACATTAAAAAAATAAAAATTAAATTAACTTATGCCATTATGTACATTAAATATTATTATATAAAACTACTACCAAAGTTCAAGATATATAGATATAAAAGTATAGAATGAATAGTAGTGCTTTTATTTCTGGCAGGAACATGAAAGAACTAGAAACAATGACAGTACTATTTATTCATAATTATTCTGAATTTTGTAAAGAAATTTGAAGTGGGGAACTAACATAAAATGGAATTGAATTTTTGAAGTTCAACAAATAATAACAAATCAACCAAAGAAGGGACAGTAAATCAATATCTATATCTAATTTGAAATATATAGTGCCTTCAACATCACATATAACTTTATTTCATGATTGTCACTGAAAATAAGTATTTTGTATAGAAGAGGGTGTTAAAAAATTATATATTTCACATGTCAAATTTGCTAGGTACACCATAGAATCCCTGTTGTTGTAATTTATATTTCCTTACTTAAAGTGAAACTGGGCATATTTTCACATTTATTGGTCATTTAGGTTTCTGCTTTTATGAATGTCTGCTAAATCCTGTACCTATTTTCCTATATGGTTTTAATACCAATTTACACAAATTCTTTGTATATGCTTAATATTAATCTTTTGATCCTCACACATCTCTCTCTATCCTCAAATTCCCAGATTACATACCAATATTTTGGGTGATTCTGTGAGGTTATTTTTGTCAACAATTTTTAAAATTCATTGTATTGTGGAACTTATACTCTATGGCAGCAGTTCCTTGATATTTTGAATTTTGCATTTCTTGGTATATTGCTTCTTTAATTTTTATGTAATGACCTTACTTATTCTAAATAATACTTACTTTTCTTATACTATATTTTTGTTATTTATTTTTAATTTTTTTTGAAAAGTCTGGTGACAGAATGGTTATTGCACTACTTAAAAACAAACAAACAAACACCACACACCTCATTTTCCAAACAACCTCCTATATGCTTTCCTTAAATACTGTCTTATAGTTTATTTTAAATCTTATTAATATTATTATACCAGAAATTCTTGCACTATATATGAAGTAGTATAATATTATTTGAAGGTAGACTGTGCTAAATTAAAAATCATTTTGTAAACACTATAGTAGCAAAGCAGTTTTAGTTAAGAAACCAACAAAAATGATAAAATATAATTAAAAAACGATATTCTCATGAACGTAAAAAGAGAAAATAAAAAATAAAGAACTAATGCAACAAATTTTAAGATTAATACAATAAATTTAGCTCTAAATATATTAATATTTACACAAAATGTAAATAGTACAAAAACGGCAATTTAAAGGCAGATTGTCAGGATTATAAAAAGCAAGAGTCTGAGCTATATAGTGATACCTTTTGTGATGCAAATTTCTGTCTACAATAACTGCTTTGTAAATGTGCGTTTTCCCTTTGAGTTTTCTTAAAGGGTTTTTTACAAAAGAAAAGTTTATATAAATTATAATCTATTGTCTATTTATTTCCCTATTCAATAAATGTGGTAACTTGGGAAGTTAAAAAAAAAACAACAATTCTAAGTTGCCTATAAAAATGCACTTTTTAATTTTTTTCTTTTTATTGTTGACATTATAGCAGATGTCTCCATTCCCCCTTTTTTCCCCTTCCACTGAGTAGAAATGTACTCTTAAAGTGACAATATCTTATGTACAGAGTAGAAGGATGGAAAAAGATACACCATGCTAACACTATTCAAAAGAATGCTGGAATAGCTCTATTGATACAAAACAAAGTAGATTTCAGAGAAAAAAATATTAAGGTTTCTTTCATAATGATTCGAAGAATAAAGAGGTTTATTTCATAATGGTTCACAATTTATTAAGACAACATAACAATACTCTTAACAGAGCTTCAAATTACATGAAGCAGAAAATCAGTAGAATTACAAAGAAATATACAAATTCACAAACATAGTAGGAGATGTCAATAACTTTCTTAAGGTAATTGTTAGGAATCAATAAAAAATAAGAAAGGAGCCTAGCCAGCATGGCTCAGTAGTTGATCATTGATCCATAAACCAAGAGGTCACTGGTTCAATTCCTGGTCAGGGCACATGCCTGGGTTGCAGGCTTGATCCCTAGTAGGGGGCATGCAGGAGGCAGCCTATTGATGTTTGTCTCTCATCAATGTTTCTATCTCTCTATCCCTCTCCCTTCCCCTCTCTCTCAAATCAATAAAAAGTTATTTTAAAAAATAAGAAAAGATATAGGAGATTTGAATAGCATTATCAACCAACATGACCCACAAGAGAAAAATAAATATTTTCTTCAGATGTACCAGAACATTTGCCAAGATAAATAATGTTGTAGGCCACATAACATGTCTCAATAAAATTAAAAGGGATTCAAGTCATACAAAGTATGTCCCCTAACTCAAATAAAATTAAGTTAGAAATCATCAACAGAAAGCTTTTTGGATAATTCTAAAATATTTGGAATTTAAATCACACCGAGTTACCCATGGCTCAAGAGGAAATTGAGAATATGTTTTGAACTAAATGAAATAAAAACACAAAATATCAACATTTATGGCATGCCAACAAAAACATACTTAGGGAAAAATTATAACACTAAAAACATATATTAATAAACAAGGGAAGTCTTAAATAATTGGCTTCAGCTTCCAACTTAAAAAGTAGAGAAGAGCATATTAAATCCAAAGTAATCTGAAGGAAGAAAATAATAAAGATCAAAGCAGAAATAGATAAAATAAAATTAGAAAAACAATAAAAATGTCAATGATGCCAAAGGCTGGTTCTTTGGGATCAATAAAAAAATGATAAAATTCTATTCAGACTTATAAAGAAAAAAGAAATAAGAAATAAATTACAGAGCTGACATCACTACAGATTCTACAGATATTAAAAGGATTATCAGGCAATATTATGAACACCTCAATGCCAATGAATTCAACAACATAGATGAAATGTAAAATTTCCTTGAAAGGTACTAATTACTGAAGCTCTGCAAGAAGAAATAGATATTCTGATAATCCTGTCATGAAAGAAATTAAATTTGCTATTAAACTTTCCTATTGGTAAGAAGGCAGAAAGGAAGAAAGAGAGGAAGAGAGGGAGGAAATGAAGAAAGAAAGAGAGGAAGGGAGGAAGAGATGAATTAAATATAACACCAAAAGCATAATATAAAAAAGAAAGTTGATAAATTGGTCTTCATTAAATGTTTCAAAATCTATTTTAAAAAAGATACTTAAGAGAATGAAAAAACATGCCACAGACTGGGAGAAAATATTTACAAAACATGAAGGATTTATATCCAAATATATACAAACTCTCAAAACTCAATAATAATAATAAAACAACTCAATTTTTAAAATACAGCAAAAGATTTGAAGAGACACTTGACCGAAGAAAATATGTAGATAGCAGATAAGCACATGAAAAAGTGCTCAACATAATTAGTTCTTAGGGAAATGAAAATTAAAACCACAATAGGTAGGATATCACTACCTACTTATTAGAATGACTAAAATAACTAAATACGGAGAAACTGTAACTTTCATACACTGCTGCTGGGAATGTAAGTTGTGCAAGCATTTTATAAAATAGTGTTTCAGGTTCATAAACTGTTAAACATTCACCTACCAAAATTCCAGCCATCCCACTCCTAGGCATTTACCCAAAGTATATAGGGAAGTATATATTCATACAAAATGTTGTACATAAATATTCTTAGTAATTTTATATCTAATAGCCAAAACTGGAAACACCCAAATATCCATCCACAGATAAATGACTAGACAAATTGTACTCTAAATTATACTGGAATAATATTTAGCAATAAATTAATTTCAACCATAATAGATGAATATTGACAATAACTTCCAAGTGAAAGAAGCCGCACAAAAAAAGGAACACATAATATATACTTACATTGTATAGAAAATTCTAGAAAAATACAGGTTAATCTATAGCAACAAGTCAATCAATGGTTGCTTGGAGATGGAAGGGCTAGAAGCGTGATGGCAAACCTTTTGAACTCGGCGTCTCAGCATTTTGAAAAACCCTAACTTAACTCTGGTGCCGTGTCACATATAGAAATTTTTTGATATTTGCAACCATAGTAAAACAAAGATTTATATTTTTGACATTTATTTTATATATTTAAATGTCATTTAACAAAGAAAAATCAACCAAAAAAATGAGTTCGCGTGTTACCTCTGACATGTGTGTCATAGGTTCGCCATCACTGGGCTAGAAGAAGACATTAAAATGGAGCATAAGGAAACTTTGCAGGTTCACTATCTTGATTATGGTGATAGTTTAATGGGCATATACATATGTCAAAATTTATAAAATTGCACACTTTAAATATGTGCAGTTTATTGTAGGTCAGTTAATCTTAATAAAGCTGTTTAAAAAACTATTTACACCAACTTTTATTTGGTTGGGATTTTGCCTAATATTTCTCTCCCCCCCCTTTTACTTTCAATTTTATATCTCACAAGTCTTAGGTATGTCTCTTGTAAGCAGCATATGCTTTGATTTGTGTTCATTTCTGAAAATCTGTCTTTATCAGGAGCGTTTAGTCCATGTATGTGTGTTATTCTTACTGATTTGATATATTTCTACTATTTTATTTTGGACTTTCAAATTACCAGGCTTTTTAATTTGTTCTTTCACGTTCCTTTTCTGCCTTTTATAAAGTATTCTTTAGTTCCCTTTTTATTCTAGCCCTTTTTTTATAGTGGTTATGAATTTCACTGTTTCTTTTCATATAGTTGTTACCCCATTAGAAGAAAGGGAGAAAAAGGCCCAGTGTGTTATTAGTACATCTTATTTTATGTAAGAGTATCAACATTAGCCTATACAAGGCTCTATATTCTTTTACACATATATGTATGATGCATATATGTATTTATTATATCAATTTCTAATTCTCATTCCCTACTCTTCACAGTAATTTCTTAGATGTATATTGTTTTAATGTGTTTTTATGAAAGATGAATAATTCTTGTACATGTATTTTTAACTTACATAAATGATGTGCTAGACTTCATTCTGTTTTCTACATTTTTTCCCAGGACTATGTTTTTAAGCTCTATCCATGTGGCTATGTGTGCCTATTTCTTCTCACATCCTGGCTAACACTTAGGATTATCCAGCTTTTTAATATTTTCCTTTCTGATATGTGTAAAGTGATATATAATTGCATTCATTCTCATATATCTGATTGGTAATGATGATGTCTTCTGAAAATTATCTGTTCACATATTTTATATCATTTCCCTTGAGTTTCAGTAATTTTCTAGTAGATTTATAGGCATTTCTTATATGTTTTAGACATTTAATCCCTTGACTTTTTTTTCATAATCAGCTATTAACTTCACCCATGGCATGATGCCTTAAACAGAATTTCTTAAAATCTGTGTAATCAAAACTGTCAATTTTGGCCTCATAAGTTTTACCTTTATATTTTTAATAGTTTTAGTGCCAAAGCCGGTTTGGCTCAGTGGATAGAGCATCGGCCTTCGGACTGAAAGGTCCCAGGTTCGATTCCGGTTAAGGGCATGTACCTGGGTTGCGGGCACATCCCCAGTGGGAGATGTGCAGGAGGCGGCTGATCGATGTTTCTCTCTCATCGATGTTTCTAACTCTCTATCTCTCTCCCTTCCTCTCTGTAAAAAATCAATAAAATATATTAAAAAAAAATAGTTTTTAGTAACTCCGAGGTCACGAAGATAATTGTGATCAACCTTTCACTTGTAAATGTTTTAATTGACCCGGAGTCCTCATTATACACGTCTTTAGTTACGGATTGGTTTTCTCTTTCTTCATATGTGAACCAGGTTTGCCAACAACTTTACCCTCACAGCCCCCACCATTGTCTACCAAGTTCCCATGTGTACTTGGGTCTATGAGGCTCTATGTTCTTCCATGCCATTTGCTTTTCTTTCAGTCCCATTATACTTGATTGATGTGGTTTTAGAGGGTGTTTACAAGATTGCTTGAAAGGAACATCTCTTCTCCTTGCTGTTTTTCAAAGATTCCTTAGCTCTTTGTAGATTTCCAAATAAATGTATCTAATTCCTTAAACTAGGCAGTTGGAATTTTTATTGGCATTGAATTAAATGTATAAATGAAGTTAGAGTCAGTATGTTAACAGTATTTTCATCTCATTCATTCAAGAGTATGAGAGACTTCTGCATTTTTTCAGAACTTCCTTTATGTTTTTAAATATAAGTTCCATTTTATCCATCAATATCTTGTGTATGTATTGTTAATTTCTTCATATTTCATTGTGAATGGTATTTTATTTTAATATTTTCTAGGCATCCTATGATGAGCTGATCTTTATCCAGTGATCTTGCTTTATATTCACCTTAATTACAAAATTGTGTCTGTTACTTCTATGCGTTTTTCTATATAAGCAATCATCTTATCTTGTCTGTAAAAATTTTAGCCCTTCTTTTCTAATTTTTTTTTAAGTTCTATGTATTGTCTTTCCATATAGCATCAGGACCATTAGTAACAGCAGTGATCTATGAATCCTAGATCTCAAAGGAAATGTGGTGTCTAAAAATTCTCCATTTAATATAATCTTTGCTTGTTACACTTTTGTCAAGTTAGGAAGTTTCCTTTTATTCTCAGTTTGCTAGAGTTTTTATTGTACATGTGGGTGATTTTCTGTCTCTGATAAGATAATCAGCCTTTAGAAGACACTATTTCATTGTCTTCAGGCATCTTTTGTTGTTGATAGGATGTTGCTATCAATATCATTATCATTTCTCTGTAGGCAATCTAATATTCTTTCTACTTATTTTAAGAGGTGTTTTTTCCCCTTTATGTTCTGAAATCCTCTAACAATGGACCTGGATATGTGATGTTTAATTTATTCACTTTGGTTTCTGAATTCTCCTTCGATCCGCAAACTCTCAGATTTATACAGCCTGGAAATTTTTCCCAGATTATTTAATCCTCCACCATTCTTTTTGTCTGGAATTTCTTGATACACAGATTTTATACTAACTCAGTTATTCCTCCTTCTACCTCTCCTTCATATTTTTCATCTCTTTATTTCTCCATGAATCACTGTGCCAATTTCTTTAGCCGTATCTTCAAGCTTACTAATTCAAACTTGTTCTAATGGAAGGAGATTAATTTCTACAACCAACTTACATACTCACCATAGAAAGTTCGTTGTGAGTCCCCTGTACACAGTTCTTTGTGAGTCTCCTGTACACAGACACAGGAGACTGTGGAAAGGTCACTAAATCTGGAAACTGCTTTAAGGGAAATTGAGAACCATTTGAAGGAGCAACACAATGAAAGAGAGCTTTAAGTAAAGCAAATGTCAAGTTCCCTCTGATTTGTGACAAGTGACACAAACGACTCCATTAAAATGTACTTGGATGACAATTTAACCCTGAGAATTTGTACACCTGCTTTAAAAATCCCTCTAAAAATATTCCTCTTAAAAAGACTTTTTTTTTCTTTTGTATTCCAACTCAGATTCGATAAGTCTCATGGCTTGGCAAAGCCCTACATGACTTACATGTTTAGTCTAGGTCCGTCTGACCAAAATCCACCAATGGGCCAGCTCACATGAACTACAATCTCTTTCTCTTTGTTAAGTCACTTCAGGTCCCCATATAACATGTAGTAAAGTGGACACCTGGTAACATAAACTGGGTTGAGAATAAGTACCTGCAGAAAATTATACATCGCCGCCCCCCCTCAATGATTGCAAGATGGAGAGGTTCTTTACCAGGTGCTTATCAATCACAAAAAGTGAAGTAAAATCAGTTTTGTGAAGATTTAGTATATATTTATTGGAGGAGGGGGGCACTTTGAAAACTAAGGTCTTTAGGAAATCTGGTTAAAAGCTTTCTGATATATAAAAATGAAATCCATATAAAATTCTACTCAAGGATTCAAAAATAATTTTACCATTTAAAAATTATGTAATAGTTTGAACAATAAAGTTTAAAATCTGATTGTGAAAACAATTATATAACTACAATGCATACTTATAAAAATATTAAATTAAATTAGAAACACCTTTTTGGAAAATTGGTTTAAATTACTCCAAAGACTACTACCTGTAGCAAAAGTATTGTTATAAAATGAGATCTTTAAGGAGATAGAAAGAGGCTTTTTTAAAAGAGTTAAATTTTAGGCAAACTAGATACATTGGTTATCAAGAGAACTGGTTTCAGCCAAATTGCTTTTAAGCAAACTGCTCATCATCTTATTTCTACAAGGAGAAGGTAATGCATTTTTAAACGACAAATATTGGGCTTTAATTTTTTAATGTATAATGGAGGTTAATATGTGATGTATATGAGTTGCATGTAGAGAGGTAGGGTGTGAAACCAGTAGGCCAGGGAGAAAAGGGGTCCTTCAACTGAGCTAGATAAGGGCAGAATTGAGAAGATTTTTTTTTAAATTAAACAAAGTGAAGATATGAAAGGAAAAAGTAAAGTTCAGGACAAAGTAGCAAAAATTTCAGGATGAATGTATAATAGGATAACAGGAGAGCTAAAAGGAGCCTTAGATAGGAAACCGCACATGTAGAGGCAGGGCCCATCAGGATATCCTGGATCAGAGACAGGAGACAGGGGTAGGAAAGGAAGCATCATTGATATGAGATGCAAGGAACAGAGACCAGGGGCAGGCGAGGAGCTAAAACCCACTGCCTGTAGCTATTTGGTGGGAAATGTGTCTGCAGATTTGGAATGAGGTTGACCGGAAGTGGTCCATAGCCCAAACAGAAAGGGTTTTCCTCTCTCAAGACCAGACCAGGTATGTTAAGTGGTCATCACCATCCCATGATGATGATGTGAAATGGGCTGGCTCAGAGTGGGTGGATCAGATGCCCCAGATGTCGGAGTCTTAAAAAAAAAAAAGACCTTTGATTAAATACAACTCGGCCATTAAAAAGCAGGAAAGCTTACCTTTTGTGACAGCATGAATGGACCCAGAAGAGCATTATGCTAAGGGAAATAAGCCAGTCAGAGAAAGACAGGTACCATATGATTTCACTGACACGTGCAATCTAATAAGCAAAGGAACCAACAAAATAGAAACAGACTCATAGATAAAGAGAACAGACTGACAGCTGTTAGAGGAGAGTGGTATGGGGGGTCTGGGTGGAAAAGGTGAAGGGATTAAGAAAAAAACAAAAACTAATAGACACAGACAAACATGGTGATAACCAGAAAGAAAGGGGGATTGGGGAGGTAGAATAAGGTAAAAGGGGAATAATGGTGACGGAAAAAGATGTGACTTTGGGTGGTGAACACACAATACAATGTACAGAAAATGTATTATAGAATTGTACACCTGACACCTATATAATTTTGTCAACCAATCTCACCCCTATAAATTCAATATTTTTTTTAAAAAAAGAAGACCTTTGAGTTAATGGGCAATAGTAAAGGAGAGCACCTGAATAACATTATTATTATTTTGATTTGTTGGTGAAGCAGAGTTCTGTGGGGTAGGGACAACGAAGGGAGAAAAGGTTTCTACTCAAGAAGCAAATGGGTCCTAGCTGGTTTGGCTCAGTGGATAGACCGTCAGCCTGCAGACTGAAGAGTCCCTGGTTTGGTTCCGGTCAGGGGAACATGCACGGTTTGCAGGCTCGATCCCCAGTAGGGGTCGCACAGGAGGCAGCCAATCAATGATTATCTCTTATCATTGATGTTTCTATCTCTCTCCCTTCCTCGCTGAAATCAATAAATACATATTTTAAAAAGAGAAGCAAATAGCCATCAGCCGAGTGGAGTTGGAAAAACCTCCCCATTTATGCTCGTGGGTGATAGCAGTGATTCAGGAAGCGAGCCCTGGCTGCTGCAGTCACCAGCCTGTAATCTGTGCTCCTCACAGGAGCTTTCCCTGACTCTAGACCAGCCGTGGGCAAACTACAGCCCGCGGGCCGGATCCGGCCCGTTTGAAATGAATAAAACTAAAAAAAAAAAAAAAGACCGTACCCTTTTATGTAATGATGTTTACTTTGAATTTATATTAGTTCACACAAACACTCCATCCACGCTTTTGTTCCGGCCCTCCGGTCCAGTTTAAGAACCCATTGTGGCCCTCGAGTCAAAAAATTTGCCCACCCCTGCTCTAGCCCCTTTCTCTCTGCCCTACCTGTCACCCCAATGTGGCTTTGATGGCCTTCCTCAGAGCACTCATAGCACCTTGCCCTTATCTATCTTATAGCACATGTATGTGCAGTGATCACTTATTTATTTCTTTTCTTTTTCCTTCATTAGATTAGATCTTCTGGAGGACAGGGACCCTTGTGTTAATTTTTGTATCCCTAGGACCTAGCTCGGTGGCCAGCACACTGATGAAAGAATAAAGAGATATCAATAACTGGATGTACACATGAATTGATAGAAAAATAGCTAGCACACACACATACCCAAACACACACGTACACAAACAGTAGCTCACACACACACACACACACACACACACACACACACAAGCACACACGGATTCCCTCTGTGTTCCTCGGATGCTCATCCCTGGGCCAGACTTCTCTGCTGTCGAACATAATCCTCGGAGAGGCTGCCTTCAGCTGTCAACAGTTCCAGCTCATCATCTCTCTCACTGTGGTGTTTAACATCAGCCGTGCGAATCTAGAGAGCCGCCTGAGATTCCAGTCCCGTCTCTGGCATCTGTCTCCATCCTTCCAACCTCTCCTCTTTTGTTGTTCAGCATTTCCTCTCTGTTAAGAGGAGGGCAGCAGCAATTTGCTTTTGTGCCGTATATTTATGTCTTTGCCCAATATCTATTTGTCATTTTTATTATATTTTCCTCTGTGTGCATTCATCTTTAGAGGATGCCTTGTTTTTAGCATTTGCTTTCAGAAAAAAAGAACAGGATGCCTCTTGGAGCCAGGAATTTATTCCCCTGGTTCCTACTGAACCCAGCTACACGGGAAATAGAGCATTCTCACACCCATCAGGGACCGTAGAAACTGAAAAACTAGACAGTGAGTTTACATTCTTTAAAGCATTTCAAAGGCATGATTTCATTTGAGTCTCACGAGGGTAATGTCGGGCAGGTACCATCCTCTAAAAACACATCCGGGTTTGGAAAAGGGCAGCTGGGTCTGATTTGGGTTTGACCATGAGCAAGTCAATTACTGCCCCAACCCTCTTCAATTACTGCCTCCTACCTCTTACATAGTGATAAGTCATACCTATCACTTTCCTACCTTTTAAGTTACAACATGTATATATAAGAGTATATGCCTAACCACCTCATGCCTTTTTGATAAGGCTCAAATAAGGTAGTAAAGATGAAAAAGCTTTTGAAATCATGAAGCATCATACAATCAAAAGGGGTCCAGATTGTCCACACTAAAGTATTACTATTATATATAACACTAGAGGCCCGATGCACGAATTTGTGCACTGGTGGGGTCCATCTGGCTCACCCTGATGGGGTCTGGTGGGGGGGAGGGGATGTGGGAGGTTGGCCAGCTGGCCCCACCCCCAATCAGGGTTGGGGGGGCTGATCAGGGGCGTGGCTGGCCAGGTGGAGGGGCTGCAGGAGGTTAAGGGGGCCGATCAGAGCCCTGATTGGGCTGGTTGGCTGCCGCAGTGAGCGTCATAGTGACCAGTCGCTCTGGTCATTCCAGTCATTCCATTGGTCCAGTCGCTTGGCTTTGATATATATAGACATTGCCGAATTCTAGGGATTGAGATGGTGCTTGATCAGAACTCAAGTCTCCTAACTCCCATTCCAGGGCTTCCCCCTCACCCCGCCTCATGCTGCCTATACTGATAGAGAGCCACGAGGAACCTCTTTGTGTCAGGGCAGGTAGGAAAAATGTAATTCTCCTGCCCCACCCAGCCTTCCTGTTTCTGGGTGGACGAGTGGAGGAGTGGGCTTCCTCCGCCAAGGAGAGAGCAGCCCATCAAGCCTCTCTCCATCTCGGGGACTTTTGGAGGAGATGTTGGCTTGAGCCAGAGAGAAGAAAGCAGCAGACCGTTCTGAACACCTGTGATTCACCCACCCAGTTGCTGCACAGCCAGCCCAGAGAGATGCTAAGGGGGAGGGAGGTCAGAAAATTCACGAATGCTGCTTTTCTTTCCTTTTTTGGTTTGTCCATGGTCTCTGTCATGGCTCTAAGACCTGGGCAATTTTCTGATTCATTGAATGATTCAACTCCCTCCTAAGCACTTCAGCTTACCAACAGACTTCCTTTCCACAGAGACTTCGGTGGCTGCCCCCTGGGAGCTTTCTCTTACCTCTGCATTTGTAATTTTTTCACTGGGACTAACTTTTTAAAAATGCACGTACGTGTCAGGCCACAATTGGCTTGCGAACTTCAGTGAGAAGCAAGCTGTGGCCACGTAAATGGTTTGCAAAAGGAAAGTGGCCTCAGAGGGCAGCACGGAGGTTAAAGACATTCCCGAACCAACAAGATGGAAATATCTTAGCTTCCAATCCAAGTGCTTTCGCCGGGATCGTGATGATACAGGCTCTGTTGATAAAAGGCAGCACATCCCCCCTCCCTAATTGCATCAGCTTGACCCTCTCTTCTGATTAAACGCTTATAATTTTTCTCCCAGCATGTAATTTTTTAATTATAATATGTTTGAAGAACATCAAAATTATTTGGCTGTTTGTAGGATGATTGTTGACAGCGGAGTCAATCCATTTCTTCTCTGATGTGCCAAGCACCCAGTGGGTGCCTGAGAAATAATAATTGATGATAGAGGCAGAGACGTCCCTGCGGATGGGTGATGGGCTCAGAGGCAGTTATGTGTGGGGAGGAGGCTCTGGACTCACTGGGTGCTGGATTCCTGCCCTCCCCCGAGCATTTGGGATGATCGGAAAAAGAGGAAAGAGACACTGGATAGGTACCCACACTCTTATTTATTGTAGAGAAATTTCTGCTCAAGTCTTCTAATAGTTCAGCTGGTTTTCCCTGGATTTATGGATGAGCTGCAGCAATGTTTTAAGAGAGAGATTCTGTTTAGGAAATACTTGCTCGTCATAGTTAAAACAATCTTAAGCCAAGTAAAATATATTCTTTTCTAGACAAAACAAACCAACCCGGATTTCTGGAAAGATGGGAAGAGAGGGAAAGAAAGGTTTAGGGAAAAAAGAGTCTCTACAGGGGACACGAAAGGAGAGCAGGCTTCCATGTCCGAATGCCAGAGTGATGTGGATAAATGGTTGGCCTCGAAAGAACTGTTCTCAGGTTCTGCTTCAGCACTTACTGGCTGGGTAGTAACCCTGAGTGGTATACTTATCCTCTCTAACCCTTGCTTTCCTCATCTGTAATAGTGATAACAATGTCCCTACCACGCGCGCCGATGCTCATGGGAAGTGATATCTATCATAGAGCGTAGCAACCACTCCACACAGTGAAGGTGCTCACTACAGCCTGACAGTAGTTGTTATATGAAGGAGTTTCTGAATCAGCAGCCAGGGACAGCGCTCTTCCTGTGACCTGCAAACACAGCTGAACTTCACAGCTGTCCGGACCCCTCTGAGTCCATCCTTTCCGGAAGCAGGGGGCTGGGCAAGGTGGCCTCTGGGGGCCTCCATCTGAAGGAGCTGTTGGCCCGCACCTCTGAAGGCACGGCCCTCTGACTCCATCCCCTGCTTGTCTGATCTGTGTGTTTTCTTGTTTGTCCTTTTTTGTTTTTTTTCTGGAGTCAGCCACGTGACCCTCAGACCTGGAAAGGATACTGAATTGCCAATTCAATTTACCTAAAACTGGTGGAGCCTGAAAGCTTGGCCTGTATTGACATACAGCTAATCTAATACACATTGATTTTTGCTTTAAATCCCAGCAAGTCAAAAAATTGCTCGGGATTTTCACAAAGGACCCTGCTTTGCTGCAACTGTAAAGCCCCTGACCTATGGCTGCCTGGGTCCTCGTCTTTGAAACCCCCCCCCCCAACATGATCCTCATAGCTGAGGCTACTATCTCCATCCCCTCAACCTCTCTCCCCAAGTGCCATCCTCAGTAGAGAGTTAAGGAGCCCTGGTCCCTCAGGCTTCAGCTCCCCATTCAATTTCCCTTGGTGCCAGTTTGGCCATATCCTCGAACCTAAAGTCTGATCACTCCAATGGATTTCTGAAGCTCCATCACCATGCACTGCGGTCTGGTGGCTATATCCCCTGGTGTAAGCACTTATCCCAACTAACTTGTGACAAACTAGGTTCCCATAGAACTTGGAATCTTTTGGCCTCCATTTCCATCAACAAGGACTGACTTCTCAAATTCTGGAGCGGGGCTCAGGGTCCTGTAACTCAGGACCCTTCCAAATGCCTACTTGCTTTGTTTCCCTCAACATCCTGAGGGAATCCCCATTTAGTCCATAACCCATTTCAGATTTCGTAGACGCCAGCCTTTTGCTCAGACCAGCACTGGTTATCTATCGCTGAAAAACGCTCTAAAAGCATTTTTATTGAGCTAGCCCCAAATCAACTTTAAGCATGCTTTCTGGTTATGAAGGAATGGATGGGACTCAGATGTGACCATTGGGGACACACAGCAGGAAGAATCATTGTCACATGATGTTTTCGGCAAATCAGAAGCCATATGCTAACCTTTCTGAGGATATATCCAAAAGTAAAACACCAATAAAACCTAACTTAGTGAGGTTATGATTAAATGAGGTAATAATACATAATATACTCAAATAACACACGTTGACGGTAGTGTTGTTTTTTAGAAGTCCTGAATCGGCGGGGTGGGGAATGGGCCAAAGGAACCGTCAGAACCGAAGGAAAGCAAGCTAAGGCAGGTGGAACCAGCCCCAGGAGGAAGGACACATCAAGCTATTGGTCCCAGTAAGAGGTCTGGGACAGTCCACTAGACAGCATTCTTTTCCTGGAAACAATGGAAGAATCAGCCAGCATCAGGCTGCATCAGGAGATCGAACTAGCAGGTAGGGAGACAGGAAGTCAGCAAAGAGACAATTAAAATGTCTTAAGTCTGAGAAAGGGATAAGGACTTCAGTCCCCAATTGCATGGAATAGTCGTTCCTAAGTTCTAACGTGTGTAAGAATTACATGGAGTGTCATTTAAAATGCCCCCTTTTGAATGGTTAAGCCTGAGGCATGATATTTTTTAACACGTTCTTTTTTTAAAAGTATATTTATTGATTGATTTCAGAGAGGAAGGGAGGATGAGAGAGAGAGATAGAAACATCAATGATGGGAGAGAATCATCAATCGGCTGCCTCCTGCACACCCCCTACTGGGGATTGAGCCCGCAACTCAGGCATGTGCCCTTGGCCGGAATCGAACCTGGGACCCTTCAGTCTGCAGGCTGACACTCTGTTCACTGAGCCAAGCCGGCTAGGGCTTAACACGTTCTTTAGATGGTTCTGATATGGGAGCTTTGAGGACCTGGGATACTGTGATTTATTTATAAAAAAAATGTAAATATAAATTTCATATATATTTATTCTTCATGCACAGTTCCTGGCTCACACCTCCCCAAATCAATAAAATTTCCTAAGTGTTGAGAATGATAAAAAGTCTATTTTGTTAGGTTAGTAAGGTGCCTTTTGGGAAGCTCCTAAGGGTCGGGGCTGGTCACCAGGAACTCCAGCCATGTAATTAGAGGGTTGGAACTTTCAGTCCCACCTCTGACCTCTGGGAGGGGAATAGAGCCAGAGGTTGAATCAATTGCCAATGACCAATGAATTAATCAGTCATAACTATGTCATGGAGCCTCCTTAAAAACCCAAAAGGACAGGGTTCGCAGAGCTTCCAGGTAGATGAACAGGTGGAGGTGCCGGGGGAGTGGTGCATCCAGAAGGGACATGGCAGCTGTGTGCCACTCCCCCACATCTTGCTCTATGCCCCCCCACCCCCGTCTCCATCTGACTGTTTCTGAGTTAAATCGTTTTATATTAAACCAATGATCTACTTAAAGTGGAATGCCTCCTGGGTTCTATGAGCAACTCTAGCAAATTAATCAAAACCACAGAGGGCATTGTGGGAACTTCCAATTTACAGCCAGTTGGTGACACCTGGACTTTTGACTGAAGTCTGAAGCGGGGAGGGCCCCTTGTAGGACTGAGCTCTTAACCTGTGGCATCTCATGCTATATCCCCCCGGGTAGGTAGTGTCAGAATTGAGTGGAATTTTTGGACACTCTGCTGGTGTAAAAGAACTGCTTGTTGTTGTGGGGAACAGCCCCCCCATGTTGGAAACTGGGTCTCAGAACACCCAGAAGAGGAGTGCTCTTGGGAAACATTGAATATCGAGAGACTGACAAAAGCAAGGCAGACCCCAGGTCTGGAGGAACCGAATCGCTCAGGAAGTTCATCAGAGGAAGACTCAGGCCCAAGCATTCGGTTAGTGCATCGCCAGGAGTCTGAGCCTCAGAAAACAGGACAAATCCCCCATGCTCTTGACCATTAGGGAACAAAGCCACTCTCAGTTTCAGGGGGAAAAAATAATAAGTCCAATGTACATGATTTTTTTCCCTATGCTGAAGAAAACTAATGATTATTTTACTGAACAATCTATCACCATTTTGCTCTCATCCATTCATTCAGGTAGGCATTTATTTATTCATTTATGTATTGAGCACTTCATGATTCCTGCTTCTATTGTTCCAACTATGATCTGCTCCTGAATCTGAGAACTACACCTAAAAATCCTCTTAAGAACATGATATATACAAAGTCGAATTCATTATCTTCCTTTTCATCTCCAAATTAACTTGCCCTCCTAAATTCCTATTCTTCCAAGGATCAAGAAAGAAAATGAGAATCTCTCTTTTTATCTTGATGCCATGGGCTAGAATACAAAAACGATTACTCATATTTGCTATGATTCATGGCAGAGGAGCAAGGGTTGTCTGGCCATTTTAAATACCTTGCAACAGAGGCTGGAAGAGGACGTGCCGTCAGCATGGGGAGGCGGAGGCATGAGCCCCTGTGCCCTACTCACACTCAGGGTTCTTTCCATCTGGCCCCCACTGGTGAATTGAGTGTCCCGGATGTGGTTTGGCAATGGGGATTGGAGAATTATCTAAAGGGCCAATCTGGCTAATGGATAATTTGATTCTAGAAGCTAAGGAAAGGCACCATCACTCAAAGTCAGCTGCAACAACAGCCTGATGTAGTGCCGCAAACTCTCCCCTTAGCCATGCATTCTTTAGAAACCTTATTTTTAAATGTAAATAAATACCACTGCCAAAGTAAATAATCGCTGCAAAGGTTTTCACACTGAGTTCCCAGGACCCCTCACAGCTCCCCTGAACATTTTCCCAGGCCCACCAGAGGGGGCAAGACGCACCAATGCCTCCAGTCCACCAACCCCACCAGCTTTTCCAGGGGAACTTCTCTTTTTTCCCCTGAGAAATTTAGGAATGTCCATGCAGAGTCTTTACAGAAAGGTGCTGTACCTTCAGAATGTTAAAGACCATTTGCAAGAGTGAAAAAAAACAAAACTGGAAACAGCGTAAATGTCCATCATCCTAAATTATACTCCTTCCACGCAATGAAATGTCGAGGAAGCTGTTAGAAAGATGAGAGACCAGTATGTGCTGATGCGGAAACACATTCGGATACGTCATGAACCGCAAAAGTCAGGAGATAATTATGGGCTAGTTCTAAATATGTTTCAAATGTATACTTATATATTGTGCACGCATGAATGCTTCGGGAAAGGTTCCTAACATTTTACCTGGAATTTGGACTTGGAGTTTGTAGTCTACATTTAACATTTCACTGTCTTCTCTTCACCCCATTTTTACCAGGAGCATATTTTGATCTTCGAACAAAAATTTGTTTTAAAAAGGTTGAAAGTTACTGCATTAAGATATCATTGGTCATTATGAACAAGTTGGCAGGTATTAGTTATCCCTCTCTTTCCGCAGTGGCAATTAGCTCAGAGAAAAGAAAGCCCTGAACAGGTGAGTTTTGAATGTATGGGGTATGGGGAGGAAGGGCCCACCTCTGGGCTGTTGCCTGGGAATGTGTGGAGAGCGGCTACAGTGTTTGGACAGGTTCAAGCCTTGGACTAATGCAGTGATTCCCAAAGTGGGCGCTACCGCCCCCCGGTGGGCGCTGCAGCGATCCAGGGGGGCGGTGATGGCCACAGGTGCATTTGGGGGCGATGAGTAACTGCTATTAAAATTTTAAAAAAATTAATTTCCAGGGGCTGAGTAATATTTTTTCTGGAAAAAATAGGCCAAATAAGTTTGGGAACCACTGGACTAATGAGAGGACAGGGTCTTCTCATGGCAAAGCCACGTGCAAGTCCCAGCTTGGAGGGCAAAGCCCTCCCAGCACAGTGATAGCCAAAGGCTATAGTAGTTGTAAGCTTGACCTTATGGTCCGAACCTGTAGCCCCACGTGGCTGAGTGATATGGGCTGCAGGAGCTGCAGCAAGTAAACAAAGCTTGATCAGGTGCATGTAATTGAGTAGATTCGAAACCCGGGAGAACATTGTAAACACCTTGACCACGCCCTTACTTGGCCCCGTGGAATCCGGCTATAACATAAAGACTTGGCTTGCAGGCTGTGGTTCTGTCTTTCCTTCAGAGAGCAGCGTCCCACCCAGCCTCAGCTTTCTTCTCTTGTCTGTCTTTTCTAAATCCTTCACCGCCCCCTCTCATGCTCACCATGGCCGTGCCAGCTCGGCACAGGAATGAACTGGAAGACGGAGGGGGGGGTTGCTTACCCATTTGGGGTCCAACATTTGACGGGGAAATAACTTCAGATTGGGAGAATGTAAGCATGAATGACTAAGGGAAAGGGACTCTCCTTCTCCATGTTATTGCTTGGTCCTCTGATAACAAATACAATCTCAATGATTCCCAGCAGAGAAACTAGGTCCAGAAGGCTGGGGAGTGAGAGTCAGCTATCACAGGAAAATAATTTTCTCTGAGGGACTGGGAGGCTGTTATTTGGGTTGGACAATGATTCTGAATCATTCAACCAGACCGTTGCTCAACTCCCCACTTCCTGAGTCTGGGAAGGAGGCAGAGGGCTTGTCGTCTAAGCTCACTGGAGTCAGAAAGCCTGGGATGCACTCTATCTCTAACAGTTAAAAACAGCGACCTCTGTGCCATGAAGGAATTAGACTCGATTTTCTCAGTTCCCTTCGAACTCCAAGCTCTGTAACACCTTCCAGGGCTTCCCCTTCTCTCTACTCTCAATTCCCCCTCCCAAATAGGCTTCAAGAATAAAATACCTGGCCCCCCTTCTGTGGCCCTCTCCCCCCTGGCTCCTGTGGGCATGTGTCAGTGAACGTGCGCCAGTGTACCAGGTGGAGCCCATGACCCTGTGCTCGGCTCCTTCGCCAGGGCCCGTGGAGCCAGGCTGTCCCGGCTGTCAATCAAGCTTACTCGGGTGGAGAACAATTTGAACGTCACAGTTAATTAATCTGCAGCCTCAAGTGGCTTCTAGTGTCCACTGGGAATGCAGCTCAGGTGGCCCTGGCCAGGCTGCCACTTGGTGCACAAACTCTCTCTTCCTGCTGTTTCCTGTAGACGGGGCACCTCTCTTCTCCACCACCCGCTCTGGTCTGAGAGGAAAGGTCAGAGGTGACTGAGAGATGATGTCGGGGTGGAATTGGGGCGCAGGTCGAAAGGAGCCGAGCGGCACCTTAGATCAAAGCTGGACTATACACCAGCTGCCATCCGGGATGCGGTGCCCTGTTCACCCAGCCTCCCCCTCTGCTTGCTTGGCTCTCCCGTGGGTGCTCCTGCTGAAACCCAGGTTTGGTGAGTGCCAGGAGCCCCCGTGCAAACACGGCGTTCCAGCCAGCAGAGGCAGGAGGACCGGCCAGGAGCTCCTGGCTCGCGTTCCTTCCTTTGCTTGCACAGGCAGGTCTCTCTCTGTGAACAGGGCAGTCAGCCCCCTGATCTCAGGTTATGGGAGCCCCGACTTGCGAAGTCTCTCGGACTTGTCCTTGCGTTCTCTCCTTCACTCCCTGTCCAATCAGCCACTGAGCCCTGGTAATTCAGTTTCCTAAAGGTTTCTCAAATCTGCCCTCTGTCTCTCAGCCCCAATCACCTGTTTCCAAAGGGTTAGCACAGCCTCTTGGCAGGCCTTCCTAGGCCAGTCCTCCCCTTGAAAAGCCGATCTTGGCTTTGCCTTTGAGTATCCCCATAAGCGAATGTGCTCATGAAATTCCCAAGTGAAGCCCGTGGGAAAATATTCAGTGACCCTCACTTGTCTCGACAAAAATGGGGGCCAAACTCCATGCGGCCTGCAGGGCCTGCAGCCGCCTGGCTCTCAGTCAGCCCCATAACAACAGGAGCAGCTGCTGACTGTGAAGTTGCGAGTGTGTCCCAGAGAACAAACTGGGGGATTGGCATGTGCAAAATATTTTTAAAAGTCAGCTGCAACTAATTTCTTGCTACCTCGAAAATGCCTGCTCCCTCAAAGCCCCTTGCTTCTGCTGTGCCAATCCTTCTGCAAAAAGTGCTCTTCTGGTCAATCTTCTGTCAGTCAAGGCCCAGCCCAGAGGGTCCCCTGCTGAGGCACTGCTCCCCTACGTATGGCCAATTGCTCCCTCCTCTGAGCCGTGGAATCTTGTAGCATCACAGTGCTCACTGCACTGCACTGCAGTGGGTACCTGCCTGCTTGCCTCACTGGCCGGGACGCTTCAGGAGGCAGGGACTATTTCCCATCCATCTTGATGTCTCACCTAACTCCGTCTGCCATAAATGAGGGAGAGAGGAACACTATGTGATTGCAAGGCCGTTCCGGAGCAAAATGTGAACCTGAGAAGGCAGTTTAGGACACTCCCTTGGGAGCTCATATTGACCCAGAAGAACTTTCCTCCTCTTCCTCCCTCCCCTCCAATCATAAGGAGATCTGAGTGGGGAGCCGAAGGCGAGGGTCTCTGAAAATAAGGGACTGTGATGAAAATAACCCTCACTCCTAATGGGCTGAGGAGTTAGCCATTTACGCCTCGCCTTTGCAATTTTGAGCTTGTCCTCTTTGCTCAGCTCCTGGATGATGGTTGAGCATAAGGCAGGCTCAGTCAAGCAGGATGCAAAATCCATGTTAAATACAATGCGATAAAAACCTGGGCACTTTCTTTACACAAATAGGTACATTGAGGCAAACAGCTTTCACTGGATGCACCTCAACTTTTGTATCTTGGCCTTTCACTCATCTCCATTTGTATCTCTCTGCCTCCCCTTCACATCTGTCCCCTTCCACTGTGCAGGGGAGGGGCACCTCGCACTGGTCCTGTCTGCTGGGCCCGCATTACAGTTCCATGTAAAAATTATCTCTACAGATCACTGAGACTCGGTTAAAGGGTTCTCTAACCTCCCCTCCTTTTCTACCCTCCACCTGCCCCCAATTCCACTTTTTACTCCGAATCCCAGGGGGCAAGTCCAACAACCACTCGGAACCTCAGCGCCTTGCCTGCCTAGGAGGATAATAATAGCATTTCCCACCTGAGAAAGTTATTGTGAGGATGCAAAGGTTAATCAAACTCTTCACGCAGATAAATCTTAAGTAATCATAGTAACCAGAAACTCCTTCCATGGCACAGGGATGCCCTAGAAGCTAGGGCCTAGTCCGTGGTCAGCAAACTGTGGCTCGCGAGCCACATGCGGCTCTTTGGCCCCTTGAGTGTGGCTCTTCCTAAGCCTTAGGATACCCTAATTAAGTTAATAACAATGTACCTACCTATATAGTTTAAGTTTAAAAAATGTGGCTCTCAAAAGAAATTTCAATCATTGTACTGTTGATATTTGGCTCTGTTGACTAATGAGTTTGCCGACCACTGGCCTAGATGCTTTTCAAATTGTAGTCATTGGAATTTGTTTCTCTTTCCAATCCAACCAGATTCCCGAGTTGCTCTGCTTGGGAGCAACCGCTTTCTTCCCGTCACCTGCCTACATGCCTTCACCTGGAACGATCCATTCCACCCTCTCACCTGTGTCTCCACCGGCTCCCCTTCCCTCTTTGACCCTGCTTCACTTCCTGGAAAAAGCCACAGGGAAGCCTGCCCTACCAGGTCTCGGTCCTGTCTGTAGTGTCCCAAAGACACAAATGAGTCCAGGATGTCATACACAACCATCCGGGGAAAACAGATGGTAGGGATTTTGCAGGAAGTGAAATGGAGATATTTACCCCGAGAATCATTTGATTTTTTTTTCCCCCTTTCAATTGAAACGGACACAAATCCTCCCCCAGCACCACCAGGTGTGCCGAATCTCCCAAAGCAAGGCTGAGAAAGTAAACAGAACTCCACATGACCAACTTTCTCTCCTTGGAAGGTAGTCCTGCCTTTCAGGGGAGGGGTGGTGCCTCCACTTGGCCTGACAGAGAGGAGCCCTCCAGCACCAGCAGGATTGGTGGGTGGGGATTAGGCAGAAACTGAGAGGAAGAAGCCCGGGGAGTCTGAACTGGCAGGCGTTACAACATCACCCTTTGCCCACTGCCCTGCACCTCCCAGCTGGGGTCCACTCTGCCATTCCTCTGAGAACAGGTCTCCACTGTAGCATCCCTCTGCTGCTCCCCTGGCCATTACATAGAGCCAGGCTTCTCCAGGTATGACGCTCAGGCCCTACGGGAGGTTCTCCTGTGGTCATTACCAGCAGTGTAGCAGCTCCCTGCCGCGCACTGAATCACAATCCCCAGGGGAGGGGCCTGGAGCTCTGCATTTCTAGAAAGCACAGCAGGTGATTCAGAGTGTGGGGATGTTTTGTAATAGAAGGGTCAGCATACTTGGCCTGTCCAAGACCCTTCATGAAAACATCTATCCTCTATTCCTTGTCTCCAGCTTTAGCTCCACTACGAGTAACACCTGCAGCCACCCCAACAGGTGTGCTCACTAATCCCCAAATGTAGCGTGAAGGTTCTTTCCTCGAGGTCCTGTTCATGCTACCACCCCCCTCTTGGGAAACACTCTGTCTCCACCTAAGTCCTACCCTCCCTTCAAAGCTCACTCAGTTACAACTTTCAAGCACATCGCTTTTCAAGGGGGGTATTGATGCCCTCTGATGTAAGGAAGGCTCTGTGCCCACAGTTGTCCTACAAAGTACAACATGTGATTCCTGCTCTCCACATCCTCTAAGGCTGAGTAAGGAGATGGATAGTGTATATCCAAAACCATAAGAGGCAAAATGTGAAAGCAACAAATGATTGTAAGAGGAGAGGGGGCATGAGGCATTGGGAGAAGGCTCGAGACATGAAGTAAAGGCGGGGCAAAAGGAGGTGTTTGAGCAATGGCCCTAATTTAGGGAGTGAGGAGAACACACAGAAATGAAAAGTAGCAGAGTGGCTTGGCTTACAGTGGGGTTCATGAAGAAATGTAAGAGATTGGACTGATACATACATATATGCTTGTCCTTAGCTCTTGAACTCCTGAACCCCTTTAATTTTTATGATTTGAACTAACTCAGACCACTTAGCACATAGGCCTATGCATTTCTTTGAATCGCCACCAATACGTTTCTAAAAGCAAAGATTTTTCTCATTATAAAACTTCTTCTCACCGAAACCGGTTTGGCTCAGTGGATAGAGTGTCGGCCTGCGGATTGAAAGGTCCCAGGTTCGATTCCGGTCAAGGGCATGTACCTGGGTTGCGGGCACATCCCCAGTAGGGGATGTTCAGGAGGCAGCTGGTCGATGTTTCTCTCTCATCGATGTTTCTAGCTCTCTATCTCTCTCTCCCTTCCTCTCTATAAAAAATCAATAAAATATATTAAAAAAAAAACTTCTTCTCATCATAAAATATAGAAAGGCAGGAAAATTTAAAAGTTAGCCATAGGTGTACCATGTGGAAGTAAACACAGTAAGCATTTAGGTTGATCCTTAAATCCCTTCATATATATTTATTTCCCCTTCACACCTGACATAAGAATGCCTGCAAGTTTGCATCCTATTTTTGTCATTTTGCAGGATATAAAGAGCACAAACCCACATTACTGAATATTCCTTGAAAACATGATTGTTAGTTGCTGCACAATATTCCAACATATGAATATTCAGATATCAATTTTACCAAGTATTTCCCAAGTATAATTCTATGGGAAGTTAATGAGAGATTTATTAACAGGTTAAATCAAGCTGAAATCATTTCTTTTCTTCCAGATTCTAAGTCTTCAAGAGCCGTGATGTGGCTTTATGTCTCTTCAAAGAGGGAGTATAGCAAGGAGTAATTTTCAAATGTATTAAACCAGTTCTTTTTAAAACAACTATCTCATGGGACTTATTTTTCTACACAAGTTTGGGAAATCCTGGTTTAACCTTTATCCTGTGGGAGAACATTTAGAGTGTTCTCAGGTTTTACTATCATAAATATGCTTAGATACTAATCTTTGTACATAAAATGTAGGTTACGGTTTGCAATGTTTCTTTGAGATTGATTCTAGAAGTGGAATGAATCGTGGGGTCGAAGTATATGGCTTTTTAATTTTTTTTTAATATAATGGTCTCTGTCTCTCACATCTCTACCACAAAAGTCTCCTGAGCTCTGTGATCCTGCCATGTATTTTTTTTTTGCATCTCCCTGTTCTAAAGCTTTGAGTCTTTTATTTAGAGAGTTCTCAGCAAGCATTTGATGATGGTTTATCACAACAATAAGAAAGGTGAATTATCAGGCTGAGGGCAGGTTAGAGCAGAGAGGACCTACATCTTCCAGTAGAAAGTGTCTGTATAAAAGAGTCCTTAAATACAGGCTATTTTCCATCAGGCAGCCTGAGTTCAGTTGTTCCTCTCATTCTGCATGTGACCTTGGCCAAATTATGGTGATAACTCATAGGCTAATAGCAAGAACTAAATGAGGAACTATCTGTAAAGGCTTATAGCACATGCTTGGTCACATATAAGCACTGAATAAATATGGCTATTACCATCATCGTCATCATCATCATCATTAGCTGATGCCTGAAGCTCAAAGGAAAGATGACTATTTCTTTAAGAAATTGAAAGTGCCTGAGAGCTACACAGGATCAGAATCCACAGCAGCTGATTCGGGCAAGGCTTGCAGCAGAGAAGACACGCAGGAGCAGGGGCGAGGAAATGGATAGGCTGTGCTAGAAATGGCAGCCATGGCAGCAAAAGGGAGCCAACAGGGAAAGATGGAAGCCAGCCAAGGCAGCTAGGGATTGCATTAAAGATTAAAAATCAAATCTGTGCTGGCATGGTAAAGACTAACATTTTCATTCTGAGCTGCTCTCCCATCAGAAAACTCCATTCTGATCCCATTTCCCATTCCAGCGATAATCAACCATGTCCCGCTGGACAGTGTGGCGGCCACCAGCCTGGCTCTTACAAGTCAATCCCCTGTCACTGCCTAAGTGACAGCAGGCCCGCCAAGCCGGCAGCCCCGGAGGAGACACTGATAAGAGCACCTCTGATGCCTGGCAGCTCCCTGGCCCCTCTTGTGTATATCTCTAAATCAAAGCAGGATTTATCCCTATGTTTTAAGGCCACTCCTACCCTTTTCTGGATTCCTTGGGTGCATCTAACCCAGAACCAAAAGCTTGACTACTTGGCTACATCTCTGACACAGTGAGCCCAGAGGAGTGAGGGTCGATGGTGCCCGGCTGGGTCCCACTCCTCCTCCAGAGCCCCCTTCTCTCCTCCTCCTCTTCCCCATTACTCTCAGAGCTGCTAAGAGTTAACAAGTGTAAAAAGCCCTTAGATCTATTTAGAGGGAAGGCCAATTTACTGTGATTAAATGCAAGGTAGCGTTCAATTAGCAGAAGATAAACACAACATATCAACCCACTACGATAATTTTTAAATCAAAAGTTAGAGCTCACATAGGCTGCTGCAATAATAATTTACTAATTTCATGATGATGGAGCTTTTTAAAATCTTGCCATTCTCTGAGAGTGTGTCTGAAGGACAACCCTAATGTTAATTAGCGCTTGCTTCATTAACAACTTAACCAAAAAGCCACACTTTGTGAAATTATTTGGGAACTTAAGAGGAAAGAGAGATGATGGAAGGAAATTACCATGAGGATCTTTTCTATCAGTTAATGAAGGGTACGATGTATAAATCATTAGCAAAGGCCATATGGTGACAGTCAGTAAAAGGAAGGAGAATTTGGAGTATATGGATGGGAGCAGGGCAGATGGCTGTAACGAATGTGTGAATGCACATGCCTCTTCATATATGCTCCCAATGGCAGCAAAGACCCACCCCCTCTGCCACGCAAACGGAAGAAGGGTTCTGTTTGGCAAACAGCTGTTGCTTACACCTCTGGGCTCCACTTGACAGAGGTAGAGTCACCTCTAGTAGAGTGCTAACGCACTGACAGACAATGAGTGCTTGGGAACTTCTGAGGAATTCACTAGCCTGCACCCAATGGGAGGGATGCCTCTTAGAGTCAATACAGTTCTTCAGTCCCTGGTGGCCAGCTCCTTTGCACTGGTTTACCACTGTCCGAAATGACTTGGGGTCCTAGGGGCAAGGGGCCCCTGACAGTCTGGGGCAGCGGTTCCCAAAGTTTGCTACACATTGGAATCAACTGGGGATCTTTTAAAAATACTAACATCTGGCTCCCACCCCCAGACATTTCATCCATTTAATCCACAGCATCCATCCATGCAGTGGGCTGAATGTTTGCATCTTCCCCCAAACTCATATTGAAACCCTGGTCCCCAAAGTAATGGTATTTGGGGATGGGACTTTGGGAAGATAATTAGGTCAAGAGGGTGGGGCCCTCGTGATGAGATCAGTGCCCTTGTAAGAAGAGACAGGAGAGAGCTTGCTTGCTCTCTTTGTGTCATGTGAGGATACAAGAAGACATCTGCAAACCAAGACCAGGGTCCTCACCCAACACCAAATCTACCAGCACCTGGTTCTAGGACTTCTCGGCCTCTAGTACTATGAGAAATAAATTTCTGTTGTCAAAACCATCCAGTCGATCTTTTGTTTTTTGTCATTGTTTTTATTTTTTTTATAGCAGCCAAAAGGACTAAGAAAGGAATAATCTAAGGATTGAGATTGTTTGCAAAGCTCCACCTGCCATGCTTCAAAATCTGAGGATCACTGGTCTGTGACCCAAGCTCAAGGGCTAAGGTAGATGAAAGGCCCATAGCAAATCCTGGGATGTGGGGAAAGCATGTACTTGGCAAAGCTGATGACCATTGAGAGGTGGAGTCTTTCAAGTATGTTTTTATTGATTTTTAGAGATAAAGGAAGGAAAGGGACAGAGATAGAAATATCAATGAGATAGAAACATTGATTTGCTGCCTCCTGGATGCCTCCTACATTGGATGGAGCCTACAACCCGGGCATGTGCCCTGACTGGGAATCTAACTGGTGACCTCTTGTTGCATGAGTTGATGCTCAACCACTGAGCCCTACCAGCCGGGCAAGGTGGTTGGAGTCTTTAGCATGAACAGACCTGGGTTTGAATCCCAGCTCCACTGCTTACTCTGGGTAATTATCCTCTCTGAGTTTTCTGCTATGTAAAATGGAGGTGGGGAAAAATGCTTTTCTCAAAAGTTGTGTGAGCATTAAATAAAATAATAGATGTGAAGATCAGAGCTTGGAAAACCGTCAAGGGAAGAAAGCTTTCTCTAATCAATGACAATTAACTAGCAAAAAAGAAACCGAGAATCGTGGGCCAGTCTGTATCTAGGACTTTGCTAAAGGAGCTGTGAGTGTTCCGCACAAGTGCCAGCAGTAAACCCAGAATGCTGTGGGGATTACAGTACCTTATTGTGTGGCAACAAGGAAATCCTTCTAGGCGCTTTCTAAACACTTCCTAGGTAGTTGACTGGGAGTTAGGCCAGGAAGGGTTTTCTGGCAAAGGGCAGCCCAGAAAATAGCTGATCAAAAGAAATTCTAATCTAAAGTGCAGGCTGTCTGTGGCTCTAGGTCAGTGATGGCAAACCTATGACACGTGTGTCAGAGGTGACACGCGAACTCATTTTTTTGGTTGATTTTTCTTTGTTAAATGGCATTTAAATATATAAAATATAAATCTTTGTTTTACTATGGTTGCAAATGTCAAAAAATTTCTATATGTGACACGGCACCAGAGTTAAGTTAGGGTTTTTCGAAATGCTGACATGCCTAGCTCAAAAGGTTCACCATCACTGCTCTAGGTCATGGATGTTGAGGGAATACCTGTTAACATCCCAAGTGGACCAGACATGATCGGTGGGAAGGAGACTGGACTCAGTAGAGATCTGGACTCAGTAGAGACCTGGTTATACAATCTCGTCTGCCATCCCCACGCTGACCAACGGGGGTGCATGTCTTCACCGTCCTGAATCTCAGCTTGCTCATTAGTACACGGAACAGATAAAGACAGCTGCCTCGCCGAAGGTAAAGCGTGGAATGAGATAATACATGGAACAGTGCAGATCGTGGTGCCAGGTTCACAGCGAGAACTCAACGAACAGTTTGCTGAATAACAGTCTAAACAGCGGAGGGAGGACACGTGGAGCGGGATGTTTCTAGGTGGGAGCCTGGGAGTGGGAAACCTGGATCCTAAGAGGATGCAGAACATCCATACATCCCACTGCCCCATCTCCCAGCAATACCAGGTCTAATGAGCTCTTGAAATTGTCCTCTTTTCCTGCCCACGTATATTTATACACCTGTGGGCGCTTTGTTCCACGCCAGCCCCTCAGCTGGAGCTGAGAAAACCAAAAGGGTTTGGCAGCCGCCGGTGCCATCCCGCAGGCATGATGGCTTGGCACCTCAATTAGACTGCGGTCTGCGAAAAGCCGGGCCCAGACCCCCACGCAGCACCCTACCTTTCTGTAGCAACCACCAACCCCCCTAACTAGGAAAATCAATGGATTTTTCTCCCCACCGATATCTAAATAGCTATTTGAATGTGTTCTATAACAGGAGGAGCTGTTGAGCAAAAGGTCAAGGCGGATTTGAAGTCGGTCTTTATATCAGCAATTGCTTTTAAAGACGCAATTCTCCCAACTGTGCGAGTCCCTGAAGATAAAAAAATTTATATAAATGTACAAATGACTTTATGACTTTGATTATACAACTTCTGAGAAAATATCCATGTGAACTGTTAAGGAAGACTAAAGATATTGTGATAAAGAAGACTCTTTGAAATTCTGCTTTAAAAAATTTTTTGTATGTCACGAGATATGAATGCAGCCAGAGCCTTGATAAAAGTCATGTCATCCTTTTGCCATGGACGCTGCTGAGGCATGAAAGGGAGGGACCCTGGGCCTGGAGATCTCTGCGGCCTTTCAAGTCTGGCTTATTAACATGCATTAGAGTCTTCCCGAAGATGGGTCTGGCCAAAGGTTATCAACGAAACTTAATTTAATGAGGCCAGAACAGGGGGAGAGGAGCGCTGCAAAGCCAACACGGAGAGGAATTGGGGGTGAGGGCATTTCGTTTTCTGAAGAGGACACACAAAGGTAAACTCGTTAAGGCAGAAGGTACGATATTGTTGGTTTTCCTCCTCAGAGCCACTCTCCATGGGGGTGCCACTTGCCCTCAATTTGGAGACTAAAATCCCACTCCATCCAGAATAGAAGCTGATGGTAACAGCAGCTTGAGGGGAGGGGTGAGCCCCAGGGAAGGCTGTTCCGGAAGCCAGCACCGTGCTGAGAGGCGGCGGTCAATGTGTACTGGAGTCCAGCAGGCTTCCCAGAGGCTGGGGCTGGGTTTTCTGGAGCTTGATTAGTAGTACATCTAGGCCAGTGTCTTCCATCGCAGTTGTGCAAATGCAAGTACACATCCTTGGAATCCTGAAGACAGAGAAAGCCACTTAAATAAACGTTGCATGTGCTCCCCAACCATGAGAATGAATTGTTCCAAGACTAGAACGGTGAGGAATCCTACAGGGGCCCCAGACTGACACAGCTGCAGGAGACAGGCAAGGAGCCTGTTAGTGAACCAGGCCAGCAGGGAGAGAGACAGCAAGGTGGGGGGAGGGTGTGACTGCTTCAGGGAACAGCAGATCCTCGGCTCTGATAGTGGCCCCCACTGGTGACAGTGTTGCCTGATCGGATTGTTCAACTGAAGCCTGAAACTAGAATTTTATATAAAATCTCCTCATTTTAAAGTATGGGCAACTAGTTTGTTGTTTTGTTTTTAAACTTTTTGTGAGCCAGCGAAAACATGTCTGTGGAATAGATACAGCCAAAAGGCTGGCGATCTGGGGCAGGGGTCCTCAAACTTTTTAAACGGGGGGCCAGTTCACTGTCCCTCAGACTGTTAGAGGTCTGGACTATAGTTTAAAAAAAAACAAACTATGAACAAATTCCTATGCACACTGCACATATCTTATTTTGAAGTAAAAAAACAAAACGGGAACAAATACAATATTTGTATTTGCATGTGGCCCGCGGGCCGTAGTTTGAGGACCCCTGATCTGGGGCCTCTGACTAGAACTGCAGATGACAGTGGAGAGTGTATGCTGGTACTAAAAGTCAGAGGGAGAAATAGCTGTTGTAGAACTGAATGAGCTATCGCATTTGCATTTATTGGGGGAACGAAGTAGCATCAAACTAGGATTGTCATGAGTGGCCATGCATGTTGTATACTGCACAACTCCAGGGGGGGCATCATTTATAACAAAGACTATATAAATGTCACATCTTGAAATGCAGAGGGCCCAACCATACCCAGCAGCCCTGGTGGTGACACACACCCAGTCCTTCATGTCATTGGGCTCCTGAGGGACAGAGAGCAAACCCATCCATGCAGGTCCCAATCCATTGATTCTGAGGGGCCGGCACACCCATTTATGACCCTCAAATGGGCTTTCTTCAAAATCCATTAGAAATAGCTGGTTGGCATTGTAAACCATACCCAGAAAGATTTGATTGATTGATTTTTTCTCTCTTGCTGACCACAAAACAGGATGATCCCCAAAAGCTTCATTAGCATAGACCCAGTGGAGTGAACTTTGGTAGGGACTCAGCCTAAGTACACTCAAGTGTGGAATTTTTTTTAATAGAAAAATGTAAGTTACAAAAATTCCAGTGACTGTTTGTGGTAGGTTTATGAAAAGTGTCATGTCAGCGTGGTTGCTGGGCTGTATATTCTATATGAGGTTAGTGTAATCATTAAACACAAGGTGTGCCCTCACAGGGTGTAGAGTTCTATCTCACACGACCCAGGGGCCTCAAAGGCAAGGGCAACACTGACTGACCTCCTGAGCAGTGAGTCCCTGCACCACTCACCTCAGGGTCAAGGATAGAAAGGAAGCACCAGGAACTGGCAGAAGGAAACCTTCCCAGCACCTTAGATCTGGACCCAGTCCTTTTCCTTGGAAGCTCGACAGTGGCAGAAATACATGGCTGCAGTGTCTTCAAGGAGGAGAAATACAGGACTGCGTTAGTGAATGTGATGGGCTGTATTTCAGTGGCTCAGAAAATATGCAACCAGTAATTCCCATAAATATTTCATAATAACCCAGATATATCAAGACAAAGAGGGATGCAAACACATTTGTTACACAGTATTAAAAATGTATTGTAAACATTTGTTGACTAAAACGATATTTCAATTTACATAATCCTCCGAAGACAGAGTCTCATTCCTGATGACAAACAGTGGCATTACCCAGGGAGAGGCTGGGAGAGAAGGTTGGATCTCGGCTGCCTGTGCTGCCGCTGGGCTTGGTGGCAGTGACAAGCATGGCAGGCCTCCAGTCCCTGGGTCACCAACAGGAACCTTAAACTCACTCATCTGCATCGGGGCTGTCCTAACAGGTAGTTTGCTTCCAGAACATTCGATTTTTTAACAAAATCAATAAGACACCCATCTCCTTGGTTAAGATTGGGTCCGTCTGGGAATACAATTGAGTGTTCAAAGTAAGAATGGCTCTATCTGACTTGCCCAGTGCTTTGCACGAGGGGGAAAATGAACTGCCACAAACAAAGACACATTGGACCGGAACAGCGCGGAGTTAATAAACATCTTCATGAAAAGTTAAAATGGCTGCCTCGCGTGTCTGCAGCGCCAGCCAGGCCCCACGGAGAGTGTGCGCACAGCCTCTCCAAATCAGGGGCAATTTGCTGGCTTCAAAATAAAGAAAGGGAGAGAGAGGGGTCTCCGTCTGGTCAATGATTTATTCATGGAGCCAAGAAAACTCTTCCCCTCTAAAATGATATTTTTTCCTGGGTTCTAACCCTTCAATCTTCCTCCGGCCTGGGAATATATCTTTCCCTCCTCCATGTATTTTTCAGCGGTTTCCATTATTACATGACACTCCGTTCACCTCAATCTACAGTGCGGGCATCTCAGCGGGGTTGCCCTTGCTCAGAGAATTGTGCCGCTCCACAACCCAGAATTGATGCTTTGTCTCGCCGGAAGAGCTGGGCACCTCTCTATTCTGAGGCCTGCCCCCCCTGCACCCCTCCACCCGCCCCAACCCCCCAGGAAGGGGCTGTGAGCAGAGCAGCGGGGAGCAGTGGCACCTGCAGACGGTAATGTCCACTGTTTATACACAAATGACTTTCTAAAGGCCGGCAGAGAGATGAGCTGACGATCAAGTGGCCCAAGAGAGAGCCTGCCTCTAGGCAGAGAAATGTATCTTAGCCCATGTCCGTGGACGGCTCCAGGTGGCCTCAGATTTTAGAATTATTATCATACTTATGTGCATGTTTGGAGCATGGGGATCTATAAGAGACTAGCTGTGATCCCTGGGTATGGGTTAACCTGCCAGTCAGAGAACCCAGTATGAACCAAGTGCGGACACCTTAATAGGGAAACAGGCAGCAAGGTGTGCACGAGTGTTCAGCATTATATAAACAACATAAAGAGAGAAATCTCAGCCCAAAGCCCAGGTCCGGAGGAAAACATCAGTTAGGACAGAGAAGTTGCCATCCACTTGCTTCTTTCACTATTCGGAGGGAGAAACTAATTTAAGGGGATCCTGTTAATTTGCAGAGTTATTCCTTTAGTCAGTGGTTCTCAACCTTCTGGCCCTTTAAATACAGTTCCTCATATTGTGATCCAACCATAAAATTATTTTCGTTGCTACTTCATCACTGTAATGTTGCTACTGTTATGAATCATAATGTAAATATCTGATATGCAGGATGGTCTTAGGCGACCCCTGTGAAAGGGTCGTTCGACCGCCAAAGGGGTCGCGACCCACAGGTTGAGAACCGCTGCTTTAGGTAGATGTTCAATGGCCTCCCATTCCAGACCCACAATCTGTTTAGAAAACTGATTCTATGTCATAGTTCAACTCAGATACCACTTTCTCGAAGAAGCCTTCCCTCTCCTTCTGTATCCTGCACCTACTTGTGCGGTTGAATTGTCACCCTGCATTGCAATACTTGGTTGGATGCGTATTTCTCCTTTAGAATTTGAGTCCTTGAAGGCAAGACATGGGCTTTATTCAGCGCTGTATCCTCAGCTCCTAGTACTGCGCCTGACAATAGCATGTGATCAGTAAATATTTGTTTAAGCAGAATTTCATTCTAACTTTTTTTTTCCTTCCCCTACCTACCATGGTAGTTTGAGCATTTCCTTATATTTGAGACTGTTGTTTCTGGTCTTTGTCATTCCCCTTTGAGGGCACTCTTCCCTAATTCCTTCTTCCATTCTCATCATTTGTCGCTTAACTCCCTTCTCTCTTTCCATCTCCAGCCTTGGCCTTGTGTCTGCCAGTGACTCCGCTGGGTATTTCCTAACAAAGGGTCCCCAAATTTTCTTCGGGAAAAAAGGCTACATTTTTTAGTTCGTTGACATCCCTTAGAGTCAGTAGAGAGAGGAAAGAGTATGGAGCAGTGAAATCTCTCAATGGGGTAGGAGGAGAAAGAAAGGTAACGATGCTCTCTATACTCCCATGGGTTAGGGAGCTGCATAAGGAGAGGAACCTATGGTAGCAACCAGCTCTGAGCTTCACCAGAAAATAGCCCAGTATCTACAAAGAGGTCCGTGTCTGCTAGTTAGGGACTCCCTCACTAGCACAGCAGGTACGGGAAGCTCTACTTCAGGAAATAGGTCCTGTTTTTTGCCTACTTGATAGGGCCCAACCCAAATCCACACATTTTTCTTTCTTAGAAAAGGATGCTCTCGCTAAGTCCAGGAGTCAGAAAATGAATAGAATCGTCCAATGCAGACTCCATTAGTAACAGCCCAGTGCTCTCTAAACATAGTCCTTCTGGAGATGCCAGCTTCAGCAATTCTCAGATGTGCCCATAAAGCCTGTGATATTAATCAACTTCATGACGGGAGGCTGAGGCCAGAATGCTTAAGACCAATGCATCCTAACATGGTCTTCCCCCATTATGGGGAGAAAGCAAGCCTCCGTGTAACGTGACATCATCCATCTAAGAAGGCAAGTGGAATAGATTTCCCGATTACCAGGTTAAGCGATGCATCAAGCAGGAGTGAGCCTGGTCACTACTAATCATTTAAATTTAGGAAGACTGGGCTCAGTGACATTATCTGGCCCACATTAAAGAGTGACTTCTCTCTGCTGTCTAGAAGGTATTGGTGTCCCCTCCAGGATTTATTACACGGGGAAGCTGCAGGATGGGCTGAGGCAGCAACTATCTATGGTACCAGCATCCCATCCATCATCCCCACCACCCCACTTTTGGTCGGCTTCCAGGGGCTGGGGACTCTGATCTCTCCTCTTTGCTGGGGGCCTTCTGTGGTCAAGTCTACAGGCAGACTAAAGAGCAAGCATCGAGATAGGAGTTTAATTAGAACACTCTTTGTTATATTATTATTAAATCCCCAACTGGCTTATTCCCCTCTGGTTTTTATTTTGGGAAAACACAATGTTTTCTCATACTCCAGACGACAACAGCCATCTGAACCCAAAGATGGTTTTTGCCCAGGATCTACATGCTTCAAACCCATCCCTAGAGGTTCTATTCTATTTGTTCTACAGTAGGGACCAGGAATGTGAATTTAGAATAAAATCCTCAAGTGATTCTAAATCACACACATCATCAATAATCACTGATTTATGAGATCGAGGGGTAGACCAGATATTTAAGGACAACCCACCAACAAAACCATTAAACAAAGACTCACAGACTGGACTTAAGAACTGGCTGAAGTGGCTCAGTGGTTGAGTGTCAACCCATGAAACAAGAGGTCACCGGTTTGATTCCCGGTCAGGGCACATGCCCGGGTTGTGGGCTTGATCCCCAGTAAGGGGCAGGCAGGAGGCAGACAATTGATGTTTCTATCTCTCTATTCCTCTCCCTTTCTCTAAAAATCAATAAGAACATATTTTCTTTTTTAAAAAGAACTACAGTAAAGCCATGAGTCAGGAACAGGCCTTGGACTCCATCACCAAGACCAGAGCTTCTCAAACTTGAGTGCACATGTGCGCCATCCGGGAAGTTTGTTAATATGCAGATTCTGATGCAGAAGGTGCAAAGTGGAGCCGGAGATTCTGCATTTCTTACAAATCCCCATGTGATGCCCATGCTGCTAGCCTGTGAGCCACACTTCAAGTAGCAAAAATCTGTAAGAACAGTTCTCAAACTTGACCTCGCATTAGAATAACTTGGGAAGCTTTTCGAAATCCCAATGTCAGGCTCAGCCCAGACCAATCAAAGCAGAATTTCCAGGGGTGGGGCCCAGGCATCAGTATTTTTAACCCCCCCCCCCCCACTCCCAAGCACCTTCTTTGTACGGCCAAGGTTGGGAATCATTGATGTGTACTGATGATCAGCCCCAGCCTGTGGCAAGACTCAGTAATTACTGAGTCTTCTGTGTTGGATATTTTAGCGGACATTTAGGATAGAAATCGACCTTCAACCCAAACACACAGGCCAAGTGCTTTCAGGGACATAGACCCCACTTCCAGCCCCAGGCACAGGTCTGAGCTGTCCCAAGGTTATTTGACCCCCACCTCCTGGCCAGTGGTTGTTGAGAATATGCATGTCACCTAATATGAGTCAATGAGATGTCAGGAGAGGTCCCTGAAATTAGTCTTAACTATAGATACATGTGAGCCAACAAATATCGTATTGCTTCAGCTATTCTACATGGATGTGGATATCTTAACTCCTATTGTCACTTGGCTCATGTAGAACAAGGGACTGGATGACGCAGTAAAATCCTACTAATTGTCCAAGAATGGATGAAAGTCTACCAAACTGAACTAAAATCTATCGCACTTCTAACCTTTCCTCACCTCCATTTCTCCTGCCGCCCTCCTGTCCCTGCAGAGGAGGCAGGGTTGACGTAAAGGAAATGACCTTAGGACTGCAATCCTATGTCTACCTTCTCATAAGAAGAATGACCTTGAAAAAGTCCCCAGCTTTATCTAAGCCATGCTTTGCTGATATTTAGCAGGATAAGAGTAATATCTGTGTCACAAGGCTTTTGTGAGCATCAAATGAGATAATGGATGAGCAAGCATCCTGCAAATGGTAAATTGCTATAAAAATGTCATCTGTGGTTTTTTGTGGCTGTTGCTTACTGTTAGGAAAAATAAGCAGTTATCTCAAGGGTGGAAGCTTAGTCCTAGTGCTAGTCACTGCACCCACACACTGTCTCACGGAGAGTCCACGCAAGGCTGGGGACACTGGGGCCTGGCAGGGGTCCCATCCGAGAAGGTGTCCCTGAGTATCTAGAGCAATCAGGGTGCAGGAAGAGACATAAATCTCACTGTTCCTGGCAAGTGGGGCGGGGGATGGGGTGGGGGAGGGGAGTGGAAGGAAAGAAAGGGGGGTTGCAACCTAAATGATTTTTAATTATTTTCTGATTCACTACATCATTAGGGAGACAGGGAAAATTCTTAAGACTAAGACACAGTGATGTAATGTCATTGATTTTCACATATATTTTATGGCTGGTGAAATATGATGAAGCTGGGAGAGATACTTTTCAAATAAGATAAGAGAATCGCCGAGCCCATTTATAACAATAAGTCAAGTCATGGGCTCAGGCTGAGTTTGCAAAAAAGTCAGGCTTTAAGATGCTTTGGTATATGTTGAACCTGAAAGCTCCCTGGCTCCCCCAACCCTACTCTGAGGGTGTATGGACAGCCCCCTCTCAATTATAAATTTAAGAATCATTTAGTCTATGTTTACTAAAATGTAAGTTTCTCTATATCACTCACTATCACATCTTCAGTCTCTAGCATAGGCCATGGCACATAATAGGCCCTCAATATATTTCAAATGAATGAAATTTAAGTGTCTTCCACTATACTGGGTTCTTCAGGGATAAAGGAGTATGACTTTACCATCTTCATTGAGCCTATAATATTTGGGCGAGGGGAGGGCCATATGCAAATATAATTTAATGAGAAACAAGTAGACAGTGCTACAAATCATGCAAATCCCAAAGAGGCTACTAAAACAGTGAGATTCTAGCATTAACTGAGCAAAGAAGAATGAGTACTGCTTCAAATGACATGGGATGACATTCCAGGTCAAACAGAATGTATACTTAATCTTCCAGTGCCCAGCACGCTGCCTTGAGCAATGATCAAGTCTTTAAGCATTCAGTCATGTGGCTTTGTTTCCAGTCCATAATGTCTTCACCCCACTCCCCCAAAGGTAAACAGTAAGCAAACCTCAATCAACCCACCCAAAGTATAAGTTATTAGTAATGTTTAAAAATATATGTGAGGTTCACCATGCAAGAGCATAGGTTGTTTTCCAGCTTTGGACTTAGAATAAACCAGGCATGGCTGAAAAAGTAGTGGGAGAAGACAGGCAAAGATCCCCTGGAGAACAACACAGCCTGCCATGTGAGAGGGCTTCCTCTCTGGAGTTAGTTCAGGCATAATGGGATTCTGTCACAAAGGGAAAGTTGGAAGGAAAGGACAACTTCAGCCATCGCAAGGTTTGTGTCATTCACATTCTTTTGCCATTCTTGTCCTCCTCATCCTTACCAATACCAAAGGCCTAGGAAGAAAAATCTATCAAATAGCAAGGTCGGCAACAACGTCACTTATTTGAACACCTTCTACTCCCAACAACCAATGAATGATTTATTTTTATTTCTTGTGTCCTGACAACTCTCATAGGTTTGTGTCCCGCCCTTATTTTGCTGAAAGAGAGTCTAAGGAACACAAAGTTTAAGTAACTCGCCCAGAGTCAGACAGTTAGCAAGTAGCAGAACCAGTGTTAGGACCCAGGTCTACCTGGCCTCAGAGACAATGCTCTTAACAGGATGCTACAGGACTTCTCTCTCCAGCTGTGTTATTCAACCAGCGTACCATAAGAGAGAATTAGACACCACTGGCTGAAGGCTTACTCAAAGGAAACCAAGTGCAGTCAGGTAGGGAATAGAAGCCGTTTTCACTTCTTCTTCGGGGCCAAGAATGTCTCTCCAAGGGCCTGGGAGCCCGGGAGCCACACAGCAGCCACAGGTGAGCTGGGTTTCCAGAGATGACTGGAGTTTGCATGAGCAGTGAATTAAGCCTGAAGCTCTGGAGTCCTGGATATGGTGACGCGAAAGCAAAAAGACAGTCACTTAAGAAGATGACTTAACAAAGCCAAAAGAATGATGGGCAAGTGACAGGAAAAGAACCAGGAGTTAACTAAATCTGCATGAGAGGTGGGGGTGGGGGAAGAACTGGAGGATCTTAACTCCTTTCTTGAGATTGGAGAATTCACACAAAAGCCCTGCTGTGACTGAAGAGAGAAGTGTACATGATTTCTGGGAAACAAAGGCGAGGAAAGGTCAATAAACATTTCTGAAAACATGAATAATCAAGTGAAAGGACTACTTTAGCAAACGAATCTATTAATGAAATGCAGGATAAACCAAGGAAGGAGGGGTCCATGCCTCAGTCCATGCCACAGAAATTCAGCAAACTTTTGCTAAAGTATCAATCCATTAAGAAATGTTGAAAATGGGAGTTGATATAAACCTTTGGGGTGAAGATAGAGTAGGATAAAAAGGTTTGTTCTGAGATGTATAGCTTAACTCATAGAATCCTGGTATCATCAATTCTAAAAATAAAGACACATATTCAGTTAGGAGAAAAGTTAACAACAACGGCTTTCATTTATTGAAATATCACTATGTGCCAATCATTGAATCCAGTCCTCCATAGACCCTACCTAATTTAGTCTTCACAGATACCCTGTGCTTTAGGCATTATTATTTTCTTTTACAATCAAGAAAGCTGAGGCTTAGGGTAAATCATTTGCCTAAAGTCACATAGATGGTAAGTAAGCGATTGGTGCCAGAATAATGAGGTCAGTTTTAAGCATGTTAAGATGGTAACAGACATCACAAAAGAAATGTGGAAATAATTTTGGAAAAATGGGGTAGAAAGAAAATTAACTGGAGGTATTAATACAGTGACTTTGTTGCCTGAAGATGCCATCAAGAGATGTTCCTTAGCAGTGTTCCAAGGTGGCCCTGGCCGGTGTGGCTCAGTTGGTTGGAGCATCCTCTTGGGCACTAAAAGGTGGTAGGTTCAATTCCCAGTCAGGGCACATACCCAGGTTACTGGTTCAATAAGTGCTCAGAGTGCATACGGGAGGCAACCAATTGATGTTTCTTACCTCTCTCTCTCTCTCTCTCTCTCTCTCTCTCTCTCTCTCTCATCAGTTTAAATAATAATAATGTTCCAAGGTGAAAGCATGAGGCTTGAAAAGCAAATTAGGGAGAATTTTTCAAGGATCTGACCAAGAAAATATGATTTCTCTAAGAAATAGGGGGAGAAAAGGAAGAGGAGAAGGCCACAGGATTTTGTGAATTCCCATAAATAAAAGGGTAGTTGGCCATTAGGATAGCTATTACATTAAAACAACAACAAAATGCAGTAAATAACAAGTATTGGTAAGATATAGAGAAACTTGAACCTTTGTGCATTGCTAGTAGGAATGAAAAACGGTACAGCTACTTGGAAAACAGTATGGCAGATCCTCAAAAATATTAAACATAGAATTACCATATGATTTAGGAATTCCACTTCTGGGTATATACCCAAAAGAATTGAAAGCAGGGACTCTAATGTATTTGTACACCAATATTTATAGCATAATTATTTACAATAGCCAAAAGGTGGGAAGAACCCAGATTTTCACCAACAGATGAATAAATAACCAAAATGTGATACATATACATACAACGGAATGTTATTTAGCCTTGAAAAGAATAAAATTGTCACATGCTATACTGTCAGCTCTCCAGTGGATGAACCTTGAAGACATCACACTAGATGAAATTAGCCACATTCAAGAGGCTATTGTATGAGTCTACTTATGAGGTCCCTAGACTAACCAAATTCATAGAGACAGAAAGTGGAATGATGGCTTCCAGGAACTGGGGGAGCAGGAATGAAAAATTAATGGGTACAGAGTTTAAATTTAGGAAATTAAAAAAGTTCTAGAGATGGATGGTGGTGATGCTTGCACAACAGTGTGAATATACTTAGTTCCCTAGAACTGTATACTTAAAAATAGTTAAAATGATAACAGGAAACATTTTTAAATGGTTAAAATGGTAACTTTTATCTTACCACAATTTTTAAAAAAGTAATTGGCCAAGCATAAACTTGGAAGTTGATTGCAAGTTCCCCTGCTCTGTGTTGGATGTGCTGCGCCAAGGTGGGAAAGGTCCGGCTATCACTCACCCAAAAGACAGCCCACCTAATCATTTTAAGGAGGCCAGCATTAGGGGAAAAAGTTACAGGGTGTGTAGCTGCTGATTTTTATGCCATGACCCACTGTATTAAAACGCATGGGAATTAACAAAATAATTTCATACAGTTTGTAACAAATTCATTAATTTATTCCCCCGAGAAATGTCACCTTCAGGACAGCACATAGGCACCTGTGGTCCCAGCATGACATCAGACAAAAGGGCACCTATAATTGGAATTAAGGAATTAAATACACGATGGAAAATAAGAACAAATTTGCTCATGGTGCGAGTTCTTCGTCCTGGCACTGAGTGCTTCAAGGGGCATGCACTCCTGTTTTCTGGGAGTATTGAGGCACAGGATAGGAGCAAGTCTTCTAGGTGAAGATAAGAGCGAGGAATAGATGCCATCACTCTGCCGCCTCCTTGCTGCCTTAGGACCCTGTAAGTCATTTAGCTGTGTGTCGCTGTGTCATTTTCAAAGTGTCTCATACAGACTTGGGTATTCCTTGAGCCTTCTTATCTTGAGCAAAAAGACAACACATAGTGCTCTCAAGCTATGCAGACAGTGGGAGCTGAGGGAGAGGGGTTGGCATTGAATGGACATAATTCTCAGAAACATTTCTCATCTCAGAGACAACAACTCCTGACGGCTTCAATCTTTCATTTTAGAGATTTCTATTGATTGGGTAAGAATCACACACATTTTATCCACAGCACAGAGATATCAAAGCAAACTCTCCCCCCACCCCCACCACCAGTGTCATTTCCCCAGGGGATGGGAATGATTGATTTTTATTGGTTCAGCTTCTAGGATACTCACATCTCAATCCAGCCAATTTTCTGTGGAGGGAGCCCACTCCAGTCCACTTAATTGTATTTCCTAACCAAAGAGTTGAGAGAGATTTGTCATCTTTACAGTCCAATGGAGACGAATCTCCGGACTCCTCTTCCAATGGTGTGAGCTCGTTTCTGAAGTTGGTGATCGAAGAAGGGAGCCAGGGCTTAGCAACAGATTCAACCTCCAGTCCTTCTCCCCTCCCCAGAGGTCAGGGGGAAGAAAATGAAAGTTTCAACCTTCTAATCACAGGATTAGTTCTCCTGGCAAAGCAAAGTTTCCATTGTTAGATGGGGCCCCTATATCTCCTCATTAACTTAATAAAAACCACCTGTATCTTCTCATCAGGTAGGAAATTCCAAGGGTTTTAGGAGCTTTGTGATTATATATATATATATATATATATATATATATATTTATTTCAAAATATATATATATATATATATATATATATATATATATATATATCTCAAATCACAATATCACAGGTACAAACCCTCCTGTGTGCATAGGTAACATCAGGCCCTTGTCACACCATCCTGTGATTGGTTGGGACATAGGGAGCCAGTGCTAAGATGCTCTATGAGTAATAAATGGTATGCTCTCTAATGCAGAGGTCTGGTATTACTGTTAGTGTATGTATACATACACTGAATCTATAGCTATATATCTATATATATCTATATCTGTATCTATATTCACACACACACATCCCTACACAACATAGCAAGTTAACTTGTTAGCCTGCAGGTACGGTAATTTCTCAGGCCCATCACAGTTTTGGACTTAATAGCAAGATAAAAACCATTATAACATCCTTGGTTATTAATCAAATAAGTTACATATATAAGAGTTTAATAATTGTGTAACCAGTTAGTAGCCTTCTCTAGGAGATATCAAAAACTCTGCCCTTGGTCCTGTCTTCCTGCCTTGCAAGTGCTCCCTCCCATGTGCAAGGTGGAATCATTGCCTTTGGGGACTACAACTGTGAATGCAAGACATTCTCGGTCCTTGAGAAGTTTATCATCTATGGGAGAAGATAATGTATTTACCCAAATATCTTTCAAACAGAGATTGCTTCTATGAGAGAAATATATTTACTACCATGAGAGATACAAGGGAAAGGCAGTATTGTTTTTAGCTGTATGTGTTGTGGGTGGAGAGGAGCTAACTGAGGAGTCTCCATGAAGGGAAATTTTCAATATCTGTATCCATCATGTAGGTAGAGCCACAGAGGCCTAGCTTCCAGAATCAGTGGATAGATAATCCAAAGCAGGGTGTGAAGGCCAGTAAACTAGCTAGAAAAATCAAGATTCTGAAGTATTTCTATAAACTGGAATGACAGGAAAATTAACAGAATGAATCTGTACAGTCATAAATGTGGAGTGAGGAGCAGGTTAACTGCAGTACCAGTGGGAGAGAAACCGGAGTTGTAGCAGGCTATCTAAGCCCAATCGTGGTAAAATGAAACCAAACATTCCTCTTGATGCTATTTCCAACCCACATTGGAGGCTCCCACAAAACTAGGAAGACGGCAGCAAGGCACGTTTTACAGTGCCCACTCAATGCAAGGGGAAATGTGGTCTCTGAGCATCAGGGCCTGAACCAGGGTTGTCAATCCAAAAAAAGAGAACCACCTTTGGCCCCAGAGTTCGGAGGATGATAGCACAATCAAGGAGTCTCAGAAATAATCAGGATTGGGGACAGTTTCAGGTGCAACGTTATATTAAGGATCTTGGCAATGAAGGTCCACTCCGTCCAGGGAAGCTGGAATGAGGGAGGGTCTGGACACTGTGGCCTATTAGGAATGTCTGGAGGGACTTGACCAGGACCAGAAAAGACCTGAGAACGACTGTCTGCAAACCGCTGGGGCGCTGTCATTGGGGAAAGGAATTAGACTCGTTCTGTGAAGGTTCCTGGGGCAGAAGCCACACCATTATATGGCAGTTACAGCAGGAAGATCTCAGATGACTGTGCAGGTGAGCACTCTGTCATTGAGAGGTGAGAAGGCTGAGCCTGCAAGAGAGTGAACCCATCCTCACAGGGCTGATTAGAGCACAGGCTGTGACCAGCCACAAATTGCAGTTGTTGTAGAAGGAATTTCTGCCTACAAATAAAAAGTCCATGGCTTCTAAGAACTCTTCCAACGTTGAGATTCTATTGCTTAAATAAAAACCTACACCACCAGGAAATTCATGTCCCAACCATCGATCTTCAAAATATGCTTAGACATGAAGAACCACGCTGACACCATGAGTTAGCGCCTTGTTCATCTGGGTTAAATACAACATCATAAATAGTCATAAGGCCACTTACGTATCATGACTTCTGCTTTTTGCTAGTCTTCATAGCCCTCCATGAATGAGAAAACAGCCTGAGTTATTACCTCGGAGAAGTTAAGTGATGAGTGTAAGGTGATATGGCACATTAGTAGGGAAATCAGAGCCAGAAACCCGATCTCCCCTTAGAGTCATTCTGATCTCAGCAATATTATTAGTAATAAAGTGACTGATAATTACATAGATAGCATTTACTATGGGGCATGCACTGCTTTACGCACTTTACATCTCTTATTTTATTTAACCCTCAAAAAACGATAAGGTGCGGACTATCATATGTCTCTAACTTGGGGAACTAAGAGGCTCAGAGGTTAAATAACTTGCCTAACAGAACAGATTCCACATGGCAGGGCTAGACTTCAAACCTGGGTAATATGACTCCAGAACCTGTACTCTCAGCCACTGGGCTGTTTCCCCTCTGGATCCATTATACTTGTGAGACAGAGGCCCCGTGTTTGCACATCACAGCCTCCATGGAATATGTTACCAAAGGAACCAACCAAATAATCAAGTTTAGAACCGACTCATCTTAGGTCACAGTGGTTCTCAACCTTCCTAATGCCGCGACCCTGTAATACAGTTCCTTATGTTGTGGTGACCCCCAACCATAAAATTATTTTCGTTGCTACTTCATAACTGTAATGTTGCTACTGTTATGAATCATCATGTAAATATCTGATATGCAGGATGTATTTTCATTGTTACAAATTGAACATAATTAAAGCATAGTGATTAATCACAAAAACAATATGTAATTATATATGTGTTTTCCGATGGTCTTAGGCGACCCCTGTGAAAGGGTCATTCGACCACCAAGTTGAGAACCGCTATCTTAGGAGATATCTCCCTGACTCGTTCAGCTCATCCCTCCAAATAGGAAGCATGGCTGCTATTTGGGGATGGCGGAAATTAACCCAGCACCCTGCAAACTTGAGACGCAGCGGTTTTGAAGTTCAGATTGGACTGAATGCTGTGGAGATCGAACCACACGTGATGGGGGAGGGGCACTCCGTGTAGGAGTGGAAAGCAGGGTCCACATGTGACCCTTAACCGGAGTGTGAGAAAGACAAAGGCGAATAATGGGCACCAGAGATAACGGTTTCTTCCTTTCCGCCGCAACAGGCAAATGCACAGCCGTGGGTGTCCCAAAACTCCGTACAGGGTAATACTCCTTTAATGGAATGCTTTTAGAGAAGAGTCATAAAAATAAATTGGAAAGTACTTTCAGTGGCTACAGCTGGCATAAGCAGCATCTGAGCAAACAGGATAACACAGGCTTAACTTAGCATCGCCATTTTTATTACTCACCGCGACAGGTCTCATAATAATATAAATTTACTTAAAAAACCCACTCTTCCCCCTACTGCTGCCCCGCCTTCTCTCCGCCACTAGACACCCAGTAGCCTTCCATGTTCATTCTGAGCAGCGTGATTACAGCTCTGTTTATGACTTAGGTTTGAGACCAATTAGCAGATCCTGCCAGCCTTTGCCAGGCCAGCTTCCCTCTCTCGGCACTCCCTGCTCTGGGATTTATTGGTGCGCTTGTAAAAGGCAGAGGTTTTGTGTGAAGCGGAGAAATGTGGTCTGTTTGTGGGTGGGCTCCCTCTTCTCCTTCGGTGCACCTGGTCTCTAAAATTGTCACAGCGTGGCATACACCTTGAATATTCATGCTGGGGCCCACGCTGCTTCTGGTAACAGGTAGCTCTGTCCTAGAACTGCCAGTTGCTTCCTCCATGAATTGCCTTTCCTACAGGTGGAGCCGTGGGCGGCCGCCTTTCTGGGACCTGTTAGCCACTGGCCAGAGGGGCCAGAGTTCAGGAACTGAGAAAGGCACTGCCTGGCAGCCCTGCCTCCTCCACTGCATCTGCTCCCAACATCCTCCTCCCACATTCACCACACAGCAAGGCTACAACGGGGCCTCCACGTCAGAGGTTCAGCAAAGATGTACATGAGCAACCGATGAGCATGCATTGTATGGAGCCCTCTGTGCCACTGGAGAAAATTCAGGAGCAAATAAGAGCCTGCCCTCAATGTGCTTTCAGTTGAATGGAAGAAGGCTCCACTTATTCACATGAGACACCTGAGAAAACAAGGCAGGATGTGGCAAGTGCCGTACGGAGCAGGCAGCAAGTTCAAAGAAAGGTTTCACCACGAGATCCTGAGCCATAGGAGCCTCGAGGCATCTATTCTGTGGCAAGCACTTTACCAACATGCTTAATCCTCACCCAACTCTTCTAGATACACATAAGATAGATATAATACATATAGACAACTCTTCACGATGTATATAACATATAACTCTGAGTATATCTATACCGTTTCCAGAAGAAGAAATCAAGACTCAGGAAACTGGGTAACTTGTTCAAGTCACAGGGTCCCAAAACTAGTAAGTGACAAAAACGGAAAATGTGATTTCTGGTCTGACAGGAAAGCCTTCATAGCCATAGCACGTTTCCTCTCCTGGCTCTGCAGAAATGAGGGTTAGTGGCTCTTCACTCGTGGTTGTAAGGATGGTTGTACAAGACAGTGTAAGAACAATCAAGAAAGGAAATGTTGACTGACTTGGATAAGATGGAGAGATTAAAGAAGATCACAAAATAGTAAAATATCAGTCCAGAAAGGGACATACAGAGTGAATCCCAGGTATATTATTAAATAAATAAGTCAACAATATATTAGGGTATTACACAGGCATTAAAAACTCTGAAGACCACGTAGAACTGTGGGAAATGCTAATGCCATAATGTTAAGTAAAAAATAATAAGATAAAGCGTAATACAAAGTACTCTGTGGTTGCAACTATGTAAAAATAAATATTAATTGTGTTTTTACATAAAACTGTTAAATTTGTTTTTAAAAAGATAGGCCCCTCCCCTGGGCATAGCTGGACTATGTTTACTCGATTCCTAACACATGGTTCTCCATCCTCTTCTAACAATTTCCATGGAGGAACATCAAATGCCCTCCCTGCCGCCTTAGTGCCTCATAACCCAATTACCTCGTGTCCAGCCTCCTTCCCCCACCATTGCAATTTCACCCCACAGCTGGCTTCTGTCTCTGTGAGCAAACTGCTGGTTTAAAATTGTTCACATGCTTTGGGTTCCCGAGATCGTGGGTTCCCCTACTCTCTTCCTGCACCCAGCATACCTGCTCTGGGTATGTTTGGTATGACTGCCGGTAGGAAGAAGGAGAATAGATGACCGAGAAAAAAACCAAAACAAAAAATGACACATCATAATTCACCAAACTTATTCTTTTCCTACCTTGCGCTTCTCTTTCATGCCACTCACAAGGATTCCACCTACTTTCCCAATACCATTCACGTCTAGTAATGTTTAAAAACTCCTGTAGTCTAGCATAGACCCCCGTCCCAGGCTGTTTGTCTGTGGTAGCGCCTACACCTTGCCTTTCAGACGTAGTTCCTGTTATCACCTCACCTCCTCCCAACTCTCCTCATCCTAGAATAAGAAGACCTTTGAGGAAGTTAAATAAACCACTTCCCACTTCCTTTTATGAGTAGATGTCAGTAGGCCCTATTCAGGGAGGCCTTTGCCCGTCCTCATTCAGGCAGGATGCCTGGCACAGTCATAACTGGTCACTGCTCGGCTGGGGCGAATGACTGGAAGAGGATACCAGAAGGACAGGAGTAGATCAGCAGGGATTAGTTCATTAAAGAAGGCCGAGCCCTAACCAGTTTGGCTCAATGGATAGAGCATCAGCCTGCGAACTGAAGGGTCCCAGGTTCGATTCCGGTCAAGGGCATGTACCTTGGTTTCGGGCACATACCCAGTAGGGAGTGTGCAGGAGGCAGCTGATAGATGTTTCTCTCTCATCGATGTTTCTAACTCTATCCCTCTCCCTTCCTCTCTGTAAAAAAATCAATAAAATATATTTTTAAAAAGGCCGGGGTCACCTAAGCAAAACAGGGTTGCTATGGAGCAAAGTCAATAACCAAACCATCATTAAGTCCCCAAATCTGTGGCAGCCAAGTGGGAATGGCAAAGCCAGGGGCAGGAGTCTGAGCTGAGAATCAGCCATAAAATGTTCAAAGGAGAGAAAGTCAGGAGTCTGTAAGGAGTGGCTGGATCATGGGCATGCACCATATTTTGCCGATGCCCCTTCAGAGGGTCCACGATCTCCCCTGTTCTTGTCTTACCAGAAGGCGCCCTGAACCCCCCATCTGGGCTTCACGTAGGAGGAGCTCTGATACTGCCAGACCCCACCTACCTTCCCAGGAGGCCTCTCTATGCCCTGGGCCCCCACTCACACCTCTGCCGGTTGCACAAGACTGCGTGGCATCCCTCCACACTTGACAGCTGCCCATGCCTGGAGTGCAGTGCCCCACCTTCTCTCTCTGACGCACTCCCAGTCCTTCACAGGCTCATTCTTTGTCACACTGTCCCCAGGACCTTCGGCAACTTCTAACTCCATCTCCAAGGCTCCTGTAGCGTTCTGTAGAGACTTCTGTTAGAGAGCTGATCAAGGTGTTATAATTGCTTGCCTACATGTCTCTCTCTCTCTCTGACAATGCATGGAATTACCTTTCTTGTTTATCTCTGAATCCCCATGCCTAGCACTGTGCTTGTCACAGCACCGGTACTCAATGTGCGACTCTTCAATGAATGAATCAAATAGAATTCATTCCATTTTCACCCACTTACCTCATTCTCCTCTAGGATCTTGCAACTCGAGAGAGGCAATCTCCTAAAACAAAGAGTATGATGCCTCATAGATGAATCTATCACAGTTAACAGCCAGCCAATGGCCTCAGCCAGGAAACATCATCAGCATGCTCAGATACTGTGCTTCTGTTCAGCCCTGCATTCCCAGGCCACTTGTCTAGGTAAGGACCCTGTGTCTGGGAGCACAGGCAAATATATTTCCTGAGACTAGTTTGTGGAGTACAGTGCAAGACTGTGAGATTCAACGCACACCTGGGAAATTCAGACATGATCTCAATAATGAGAGCTGTAATCAAGGAAGAAACCCTTACTTAAGCAAATCATTTGCCTTGGGAGTAAAAGGCTGAACACCATGTTCTTCACACACGGGGACTTTAGGTGGCATTCTGTCTTCATTCCAAATAGACTTTGCTGAACAAATCACAAAAATAAAATATTTGCACTATGCCTACCATCAGCACAAATGGTCTTTCAATCTGAGAAGCAAGCATTAGGGTGGGGTGAAATGCATGAGGAGAGAGAGAGAGAGAGAGAGAGAGAGAGAGAGAGAGAGAGAGAGAGAGAGAACAGATTTAAAATTAAAGGAAACCCGGCCAGTGGTTGAGCATTTACCTATGAACCAAGAGGACACACTTCAATTCCCAGTCAAGGCACATGGCCGGGTTGCGGTCTTGATCTCCAGTAGAGGGTGTGCAGGAGGCAGCAGATCAATGGTTCTCTCTCATCATTGATGTTTCTCTCTCTCTCTCCCTTTCTCTTTGAAATCAATAAAAATATATTTAAAATTAAAGGGAGGTGGGCTAAGTAATTTGAACCAAATTCTCCCCCCCAAGTAGGAGTAATATGGATAGTAAATGAACTGTCTTATCTCTGTGGTCATGGGGATGATTTATAGACATCAGATTTTGTGATGTTATAAACACAGTCCCCAACTTGGAAGGGGTAGAGGGGGGTGATGTGGAATAATATACTTACAATAGATAAACAATAGCCAGACAACCGTATATCACAGTAAGATATAATGTCAGGTTTGGAATCAGATAAATTGCAAATGGCAGCGGAGAAACAACTAAATCTTGAGAACTATCAGCAGATAAACCAGATGACGTGAATAGACTCATGGGGTGGTGATGGGAGGGAGGCCACTGCAGGACGGTGGGAGGAAGGTAGAGGAACTGGTGGAGCAGGGATGGAGCATGAGCATCTAGGTAACAGGCTGCAGCCAGCTTCCCAAGATTCAGAGAAAATAATAGCAAGAAATAATAAAGTGGTAGGAGTGTCAACTGTGATAAGCAGATAATTTGTTACTGTGTACAGCCTGGGGCCCCTTTCCAGAGGCAGGCAGAAGTCCAAGTTCCTGGACTTATCAGCCTGTGCAATCAGGAAGGGGAAATGGAATGCAAAGAGCAGCAAGAACCACAGAATGTTTTCACTAAAAGGAACCCTAGCGATTATTTAGAGCAACCCCCTGTTCATGACCCCGCACTCCTTTGGATTTCTTTCTGCCTCACTAGCCATTTCTTCTGCACCCCTTTTCTGGTTTCCCTCTCTCTGCCCATCTTCAAAATGTTGGAATGACAGCCCTGGGTCTCCTTCTGTATCAACACTCATTCCCTAAGCGATCCCATCTGCTTCCCTAGATGTAGATATCTAAATGCTGACCCGCCATGACTTCTTTCCCGGTGGAGCTCCACAATTATATACCCAACTGCATGCTTGGTCTCTCTGCTTGAATGGCTTACAGGAATCTCCCATACAGCAAGTCCAGAATAGAGCTCCCGATTCTGCTTTGTCCACTAAAACATGTTCTTCCCTGGTCTCCCCTATCTGAGTAAATTATACTTCCTTCTACCCAAGCCAAAACCTAGACACCATCTTTGGCTTCTCTCTCTCTCTCTCTCTCTCTCTCTCTCTCTCTCTCTCTCTCTCTTTCTCTCTCTCTCTCTCTCTCTCCTATGCTAATCTATTGGTTCCATTGCCACCAACCTAACTCATCATCCGCATTCATCAACAGTAGCATGCCAGCTGGCCCTTGCTTCCATTCCTTTTCCTCAAAGTTCGTTCCTAAAATTATCTTTTAAAACCACTTTTAAGTAGTAGAAATTGGCTAAATATTCATTAAATTATGCACGAGACAGAGAAAGTGGATGGGCAGAAATGCCCTGGGGTGATAGTCGTGAATGAATCTAGCTTCGCTCCAGCAAAATCTTTCAATTGCATGATTGCCCACCGAGCACCCAGAACTTCCACTGGCCTGCCGTGATCTCTAACATCACATCATTGTTTCTTAGGAGCTACTTTGACTGTTCATCTGCTGCTCATTTAAAAAAAAATAGCAAACGGGATTTCCATTGCTCTCTCCTCCCTCACTCTAGACACTGTTTCTAAGTTGTTATATGCATGTTGCTAAAAATCTGGACATCTAGAAACATGTGAATGATGAACAATGTTGATGACTTTTCTTTTGGATATCGAAGGATACCCAGTCATAGCTACAGAGTCTCTTAGCTCAAAAGAAAGCAGAAGCAATTTAGGATTTGTGGGGACTGTCTGATTCCCATTCGTCTCCCTCTCCCTCCCAAATTAGAGCACATAGGTCAGTGGTTATGTCCATAGTTGCATTAAAACCATTAAGCTGGGGAGGAGGAGGAGGAGGAGAGAGTTGTGTGTTTGCTTGCTTACGATGAGTGCTGGAATAAGGGCTCTAATGTGCCCCAGAGGCTCTGGAGTCTGAATAATTTAATGATGTGCACTTCCCAAAAGTGCATCACACTCATTATGTCATTATTCAGCCCCAGAATGCTATGGCTGTAGGTACTAATATCTCTATTTTACAAGAGAAACTGAGGCTCCAAGGCGGAAAGTAGCATGCTAAACATGACAGCGGTGCTGTTTTCTGACGAATACTGAGTGCATTTTAAAATGAGCTGATGGTGAAAACCTCTCCCATCTGCCCCCGGATTGAGGTTACGGAAGGCATTTTAGCAAAGTTACCTGTTACAAGTTGGAACCAAGGGAAGCCCTGCCTACCAAGGAAGCCTTCTCAGCTGGCCCTCCCTCATGTAGGAACTGTGGGTCCCAGAAGGATCCGGTCACTTTGTCGTCATCAGGGTGTCTGTTTCCTGGTGCACGATCTCCCATTGAATCCGTAATTGTCTTTTTGCCTCCTCTCCTCACCAGGGCTGTTTCTGTGTGTCTGTCAATGAGGTGTCCTTGCTGCAGGGACAACCTCACGTTGACACTCCCCGCCCCACCCCAGGGAACGACGGCTGATTAGACTGTGGGCTCTTCCCGCCCACGATCCAATCTGAGGCCGGAGGCATTGTCAGGCAGCCCCTCCGTCATCTCCGCTCTCTCCGCTGTGTTACTGTGCAGAGAGGAAAATGACAGTTTTTATCATTTCCTCCTAAATGATTCAATGCTGATTCAGCCGGTTTCAACTCCAAGCAATGCAATGAAGAAAAAGGGGAAGAGAGAATGAGGCCCAGAATAAAGAGCACGTGTCTCTCAGCCATTCTGAAGCTTTGTCCTGGGTGGGCCCTTGCTTTGCCTTCACTCAGAAAATCCTGTTATCCTCGCCAAGGGCGTACAGCTGCGCTGGAGAGAAACCTCCTCCAGTTGGTTTCTTTTTACTCATTTCCACGTCAGGATCTTTCTTGGAAAGAACCAGCAATGGGGCCTGTGTGTCCGAGTCAGAATCATTAGACCAGGAATGAGTGGCTCTGTCACAGAGCGTAGCCATGACCTTGGGTAAGTCATTTCCCATCTCTGAAGCTCAGGTCCTCTCTGTAGAACAAAGACACCCCCGCCCACAGAGAGAAGCAGGTGGCTTCTCTGTGAACAGGAGCAGATGTGGAAACGTCACTTCTTCACAAGAGTATTCATTATCTCCTTTGGCGGTTCTAACTGTTAGCAAGTTCTTTCTCATCCTCATTGGATTAACACCCTAACTGCTCCCTCCCATCCTACAGGTGAGGTGATAGATGGTCTGTGATAAGCCCCCAGGTTGTGTTCCACACGAATGAGCATCTTCCCAGTTGGGATCTCTTGACTCCTTTCTGAAGTCATTGGCTTAGTCCTGCTGCCGCCCGATTCCAACCCACTGCCTCCTGTCAGATTTCCACCTTCTGCTCATTCCTGACTGCCCCAGGTTCACTTCTAGATTCATCTCCACTGACCCCACCCGCCCCGTTCTGTATCCAGACACAATTCCCTGAACCTTTAATAGAACGCAGCGCCCTGGATGCTCTCTCCTCTGGAAGGTGACGTGGGACAGTACTTAGAGTCTTTTCTCTGGTGAAATGTAGGCCTTGGTCCTGGTGTGACTCTGAAACTACATGCTCCCTCCAGGTGGGGCAAACTCCTACCACAACCTTCTCCCTACACTCCCCCACCTGAGATGGTCTCTCCTCTCCAAGTCAACTAGCCTTAGGTCCTTCTGTTATTCTCATGTGGCAGTTTCCAAACCTTCCACGGCCTCCACCATCCTTTACACTGCAGTGGTTCTCAACCTTCTGGCCCTTTAAATACAGTTCCTCATGTTGTGACCCAACCATAAAATTATTTTTGTTGCTACTTCATCACTGTAATGTTGCTACTGTTATGAATCGTAATGTAAATATCTGATATGCAGGATGGTCTTAGGCGACCCCTGTGAAAGGGTCGTTCGACCGCCAAAGGGGTCGCGGCCCACAGGTTGAGAACCGCTGCTTTACTGGATAATTATTAATTGGGATATTCCTCCAAAAATCTCAAACCTCCGGTCCTGACCCCAGCCACATCCACCTGAGTCCCCGGAGTAACAAAGAAGACTGTGAACACTCCTGGGCAGGTCTCGGGGTTTCATTTATATGCACAGAACACGAAGCACGGCCCCATCACTATCAGATAATTATTCTTTGTCACAGTGGAAGATGGCATGTTCAGCAGGGCAGAAGTTGCCCTGGGGAAGAACCGGGATATATATATACATTCTGCTCTATATTTTAAAAATGAAAAAGAAAATGGGAAAAAAAGAATATCCCACGACTTCTCCCTTTCTGTGCTGTGAAGATAAACATCCTTTCCCCCAGTTACACAGCTCGAGCTGATGGTGAGGACTCTTCTCCCCGCAGAAATCACTGCTGAAAAGCAGACACTTAACATTTCCAATCTGTCTCTGAAGCCGAGATTCAATTACAGTCTGTTTTGAAGGAATCGAAAACACACTTGTTAATATAATAAATGCCTTCCTTTCGTTTTAGAATTTGTCTTTGTTAGGCACATAATTCAAGAATTATCTATTATGGTAAAAAAAAAAAAAAGAAATTGAGCCATCTGGGTCTGTGCTAATATCTGTAAGCAATAAGTCTTCGATTTCCTTCATACTTCATTACTGGCGCTACACGAGAAGGGATCATTCCAAAATCAGAGCTTGTTTTCTGTTGTCGGACGATTGTTTATGAGGATTTATGGAGCAGCAAAAAGGCATTTTCTTGATTTTCATAAGTTAAGCTAACAGTCCGGCGATGACAGCCCCATTAAAACTCAGCAAGTTAGATGTGTAAGCTATGGAGTTTTATACCATATCTATCATTTTTACAAAGCTGCTTTCTTTCCACCTTCAACTTGCCACAGACTCTTTTATCGATAGAAGGGAGAGGAAAAATGCGTATTTACCATGTATTTGTTAAGCCAGATGCATTTGCAATGTATCTTCCCTGACAATGTGTAAAGGATATGAAGCATTATCAAACTGACCGATTTTGATGATGTAGGGAGAAGGGATGGTAGGCATATCGCGTTCTCTTCTAGGTGGACTGCCACACACTGGCTTTTTAATGCACTTCTTCCCGGGGGGATGGAGATAGGGACGGGATGGCTCCCCGGAAGCTGGGGTCAGCAGCACACTCTCTCAAGAAGTAGCCTGCCCGTCTCTGTCCCTGGGGATTGAGTAGACTGTCTACAACCGCACACCCTATAGACAGCGAATCATGGCTCCCCTTGTGCTGTAGTCTGCTGGACACATTCCGTGCCAGCTGCGACTTTGGGCATGAAAGTGGGAAAGGAATCCCCGACGGGCAACACAAAGAGACTTTTTGGCTTTAAAGTCTTGCATTTTAGGGAGCTCCCACTTAGGATAAAGGAGCCTTAGGATAGTTTATGCTCTGTGACTCCTTCCTTCCTCTCCTCTGGGCTGCCTGTTGGATTTACCAGCAAAAGAGTTTTTTGGGTCAGAAAGTACTTTTTTTTAGGAAGCTCTTCTCATCTAAGAGTCTCTCGGGTCATTTCTACCTTAAATTCATCTACCGTTTGCTGGTGGCCGTGACTTTAATAGTAGGAACCTGGGAGACACATGTGGATGCTGCTAAACACACACACACACACACACACACACACACACACACACACCAGAGAACTGCATTTGAAGAAATTTCATTACGAGAAGCGATGAGCTTATATAGAGCTGGATTGAATTCCAGAGGGGCCGTGTCTCTAGGCCTCTCCCATGATCTTGCTGGAGACACAGTGGGAAAGGGAGAGGAAACCGGGGACTCCCATTTTTCGTGCCATTGTAGTCTACACGCTCTACCAGGCGTGTGTATGTATGTGATCTGTGGTTTGCGAGGATGCCGGCTCTGCTGTTTTCCCAAGCCCAGCCTCTCATAAACCCAATGTTACACATTCCAGCTGTGATGGTGAGACATGAAAAAACGTGTGCCCAACGGTGCTTGATGTTCTGCCCTAGGAGGTGACTGATGCGGAGCCGGCAAAGCACAATCACTTTGATAGATGACTGGCTCCTCCGGCTCTGTTTCTGAGAAACTCAAAGTCTTCCTGTGGGATTGCCTAAGGTGCCAGAAAGCCGGGGCTTTCTTTCTTTCTGCCATCATTATGGCTGAGGTCAGATGCCATCTTCTGTGTGACTAACTCCCTTCCCTGAAATGAAAACCAGCAGAAACAGCTCCCCAGCACAATTGGCATGGGCCAATTGGTCGTTGGATTCCCTATCTGCCAATTTATGCCTCTTGCTCGCCCTCGGCCTGGTGGCTAATGCGGTAAAGTTAATTCCCATCAGTTCTACTATTGCACTTTATCTCGTTTCCCTGGGGGTACCGGTGTGGAATATTGGAACAACGACTATTTTTTTTTAATGAAACTGCCCTGTAATAAAATAATTGTTAAATGATAGATTGCATCTCAAAATATATGAGCAGCTTATGTTATCATTCGCCGGAGAGGCCTCGCCCCTCCTGCGTGGTTCTGACTCCGGTTCTGATTAAAGAAACTAAAATTGCTGCCGTGAGTGTTTGGCTTCCGATTTTCCATAATTCGTATTTGTAAGCACTTTTGTGCTGTTACCTTTTTAGATTTACTAAGTGCTTTGCTCTTAAAGAGCACTTAGCAGAAAGAGGTGTGGGGAAATTACATCTGGCAATTATGCCAGTAAATTTAACTCCAGGACCCAAGCGGCAGAGGTCATTCCTTGCTTCGAGGTTTCTATCCCTTTTACCCACAACAGGTGGCCCGAGGGGCTGCGCCTGACCATGTAGAGCTGGGTGGGGCGAGAGCCTGCTGTGAAGCTGTCATGGAGGGAGCTGGTGGTCCTTGAAATGCATTCGTGAGATTCATTCAAGATCCAGAGCAGAGATAGCACAGCCAAGCCAAAGACCAAGAAGCAGTCAAGTGGTTTTAGTTTACCCCCAACTAGCTCACCCCTCAAGAAGGGAATGTGCTTTAAAGAATGCCAACAGCCTTGTCTATACGACCTGGGCCTCTCCACTGCCTAACCATTCCCCTTGTCTTATGCATAGAACAGCCATGTAATGTATCTCCAAACCCAGGCATTGCTGAGAGTGAAATAGGGAGCTACTCGTAGCCACACAAGGAAAACGGGCATAAACTGGGGATGAGTGGACCCTGTCTCCCAAGCCTCCCACTTCTAGCGTTAACCAGAGAAGAGGAATATAAAACAAGATCAAAGAAAGAGCGGTTTGAGCCATCAGCTCTGAGTCATGCTGCCTTTCCCAAAGAGCTGGTGGTTTCAGCCTTCTTGCTGCCAAGGAGAGAGAACACATCTGAGAGCATGTGTGTTTTGTCTTCTGAGGAGTTTGCTGGTGAAGCATCAAAGCCTGTGGGCTCTGAAGCCAGACTGGCTGGCTTGCAATCCTAGCTCCCCACTGACTAGCTGGGTGACCTGGGACAAGTTACCGCACTTTTTTTGTGCTTCCGTTACTGTGAGTAAGGAAGAGAGAAGATGGGAGAATTACACCAATGCACATCCATCTGCCTGGAAACAACAGGCAAGGGGAGAGGAGGGGGGCTTCGGAAGAGGGTGACCATTGATGAAGCAACCACCAGCATCAGACCCTCCATACCTGTAAACTTAACAACTCTGCAAGGTCTGTGTCTCACCTTCCTCATATTCATCACCATCGGTGTGGTGTCTGTTTCACAGATGGGAAAATGGAGGCTTTCAGATGTATCTTGCCCAAGGAAATCTAGCTCGTGAGAATTAGAATTCTAAGCAACTTAAATCTGACTCTAAAGTCCATGTCGCTCAGAGTACACATGTATACAACGGGGTATTCCGCTTTAGTGAGACCCCCCAGTCCAGCCTACCTCACTCACTGTCGGCACACGCTCCCTAGAGAAAGTTGGGTCTAGCTGGAAGCACTTCTGGCAGAAGTATTCCTCCTTCTTCAGGACTTCTGTGACACTGCTGTGTGACCTAAGGCAAGTTACTTAGTCTCTCCTTCCTTCAGTTTTCTCATCTGTAAAATGGGACTGATATTCACATGTACGTTGTGGGAGTTCGGTGAGCATTTAATAGACTAACACATGGTAAGTGCTCAGTGCCTATTAGCTGTCAATATCATGCTCCCAGCTAGTCAGGGAAGTCAGAGAAGGAGAGAGACGGTGACCTTCTCATTGGGTGGGGAGGAATGCGGAGAACTTCAGGACTCTTCTGTCAAAAAAAAAAAAGAAAAGAAAGAGGAGAGCAGAAGATTCTCCTTTCCTGCCCTCATAAAGAAACTTCTCAAAGATACACGCCCCCAACCATGGGCAGCATTCTCCCCTTCACTTGCATAGCAGTAAGCGGTTAGTCCACAGTCAGCATTATTGAAACCCAGATCTGCTATGTCTGCCCGTGACTGCTGACCCTCTCCTCTTCCATGTAGCTCACATGTTAGCAAATTACCAGGCATGAGAACCCACAGCCTTCTGCTCTGTGTTTACTGGGGAGAGCAGGTGGGAGCAGAGCAGCCAAGCCTGCGAGGCACGCCCACCTGAAGAAAGGTCCTCATCTGTGAGATGAGGGTTGGACTCGCCAGGTGATCGCCAGCTCCAACCTCCTAGGGAGCTGTGACTCCGAGGCACCCCTGGATTACCAGGGCTGCGCCCGCTGCATGTCTCATGCGTAATGGGCTAGAGAGGAGCAATCAGGGGAATTAAAGTCTCGAGTCCCCTGTGCTGTGGCTTGTCCTTGCTGCTTATCAGGAAGCCGAAGGTCATGCTTTGCCAGCGTCTTAAATATCAATCTCATCCATAAACCTCATTTGGCCGCCTGGAAAGTCCCTTATGGAGAGGACAGAGGACAATAGAATATTTAATACAGGAAAACACCTTTCAGAGTCAAATCGCCTTGTTCAGCTTTCCTTTGCAACTGGGCTGTTTGATCCCCTTGCCACGGGGTTGAAAATTGTAAAAATATTTAACTTGCAGAAACTACACAGTGGAAGCGGTTTTCCACCCAGCAGCACTGAGGAGGCCTCCGATGTACTGGAACACTATGATAACGCGAGACCGGGGGCTGAAATCACAAGGGCAATGGGTCCTGGGAACAGGGATGAAGGTCACAGGCCCTGTGCTGTCAGCCATGAAGTGCAGATGTGAGTGGGAGGGGGTGGTGTGGCCGGGTGTGCTGAGTCTCCATGTGTCGCAGTCGTGTTTTCCTGGATGTCACATTCTAAATGGAACTGGGCCAGAGGAGAGAGAGGTGGCTCCTGGTCCCCGGAGACCTCATTCAATTCCACCTGCTGTTGGGATTCCACTTAGCCTCCAGCAAGTCGTGTCTCCACATTGTTACACTGGCATATTCAGTCGCCTAATGAGACCTTTGCCATGGGTGCCTCCTGCCAGCTGGTGACTCTGTCTATTCCAGATGTGGCTCTGGAAACACACCAGCGGGGTCCACTCATGATTTCAGGGTGTCGGTGCTTTAGACACCGGGGACCATAGCACTGAGCAGTGTAAGAGGTCCCTCAGCACCCAGACCACAGCCAGACTATCCGGGTTCAAGCCCCGATTCTGTCACAGCTTGACAAGTTGCTTAACGTTTTTGACTCAGTCTCCCCAGGTATAAAATGTGGAACCAGATATGATTTACCTTAGCAGGCTGTGAAAAGGAGTGTGTGTGTGTGTGTGTGTGTGTGTGTGTGTGTGTGTGTGTGTCTTTGTTATCCTTAACAGTGGGCCAGGACTACACGTATTGTGTCAGGCACTACTGGGGAGCCTCCTAATGCCCTTAATATCCTCCTTCACCACCTGAGGGATTTATCCCTCCAGCATCTGCGGTTTAATTCCAGTCTTTGTTGCTGCAGAGAGCAGGGTTCCTTAGCTAGTGATTATCAGCGATTATCTCACTTTCTTGGTGTGATAAAACTCTGGATTGAAAGGAAGAGGGAAGAAAACACAAAGGGACTAAGTGCTGAGCAGCCAGGGGTGAGGAGCCTGGGAGTGGGAAGAGAAGAGAGGGCCAACACGGTTGCCTGGAGATCCAGGAAAACCTTCGTTGATTTTACAGTCGCTTCTATGGCCCCACTGACAGAGCTCCCCTTCCCTGGGCCATCAGAAACTCCCGTATCTATTCCCGCCTTCTGCTCCTCTCCTCCCCCTGCCAGGTCCCCATTGCCCCTCCAGGGAAGGAAGGGGATGGAGGAGAGCACCCAGCCCTGCTGGTGATGTGAGATATTCAGGAGTGAGCCTGGGAACGCACTTCAACATAGCGCTCCACGGACACGAGCTGCGTCCTTACAGCTGTGCTCAGTGAGAGTGGCAGGGAGGAACGAGCCCTAAGAAAGGCGGCTCCCATCTCCCACAGAAAAGAAGAGGGTGCCTCCTCCCCGAGCTGAGGTTTCATTGCTGCTGCTTTGCAGCTTCAAGGCATTCAGAGTTCTGTTTCCTTCACTAGGAACTTGCACTCTCTCTGCAGAGAGACCCAGGTGGGCAGGCATTGGGGCCCCCACACTTCACCCCCGACTTCACCCCTCTGTCAGGTTCCTTCTCCTCCTCCTCTGGCTCTTGTGGTTTTTCCCCTCCACCTCCAGAAAAAAACGTTGCCTGGTTGTTCAAGGATACTTGGATTTTTTTGGAAAGGGAAAACATTTACAAAAGTAATACAAATTCATTAGGAGGAAAATGCAATAGAGAATTTGTAAAGAAAATGGCAAATTATTGTCATAATGCCCCAATCCAGCAGGTCCCCTCCTCAGGGGTAGTCTTGTTCAATAGCCATGTGGAAATACTCCAGCGGCACATGAGAGTAAATACAGCAACATTGATTTTAAAGAACATAAATTAGCATCATACTTATTAGTCGGCAACTCTATATTTTGCTCCATAATAGATCCTGGGTGTATTTGATTTTAGGGCTGCTACAACAAAGTACAGATGCTCCTCAACTTATGATGGGGTTATGTCTCAATAAACCCATCGTAGGTTGAAAACATTGTAAGTCAAAAATGCATGTCATACCCCTAACCTACCAGACATCAGAGCTCACTTAGCCTAGCCTCCTTTAAGCGTGCTCAGCACACTTACATTAGCCTACAGTTGGGAAAAGTCGTCTCTCTGCTGCTGCCCAGCATCACAGGAAAGTGTTGTATCACACATCGCTAGCCAAGAAAAAGATCAAAATTCAAAGCATGGTTTCCGCAGAATTCGTATAGCTTTTGCACCATTGTAAAGTCAAAAAACTTTTAGTCAAACCCTCATAGGTCGAGGACCATTTGTACTAAAAACTGGGTGGCTTAATCAGCAGAAATATGTTCTCTCACATTTATGGAGGTAAGAGTCCAAAATCGAGACATCCACAGGCCCACACTCCCTCTGATGGCGGGGGAGGGGGCAAAAGGGTGGGGAGGGGAGGCCTTCTTGCTTCTCTCAGCTTCCGGTGTTCCCCAAGCATCCTTGGTGTTCCCAGGCTTGTGTAGACAGTCACTCCACTTCCGTGACTCTCATCTCCCTGTGTCTTTGCATCCTCTTCCCTCTGAGCCTATCTCATATATACATTTCTTTTTATTTGTTTTTTAATAAGGACACCAGTCATATTGGATTTGGGCCAGTCCTAATGACCTCATGTTAAATTGATTACCACTGTAAAGTCTCTATCTCCAATAAGGCCACATTCTGAGATAGTCAGAGTCAAGACTTCAACTTATCTTTTTTTTTGGGGGGGGGGGCATAATTCAACCCTTAACAATGGACATTCTTTTGAATCTACTTTATTTCTTGATGGCTGCTTCATATCTCAGAGTTTTATTGTGGTATAATGTACCATTTACATGAGGTCATTTTTAATTTTCTGACATGCCAAACAAACACTGTAGTAAAAATTCTTATGTCCTAGCCCACATAATTTTGTATACTTACTTTTGCATTTTTTTTTAGACTGGGTTCCTAGAAGTACAATTTCTGAGTCAAAAGATATATATCTTAAATTTTGATAGATATTGAAAAATTGTCCTATGTAAAATTATATCAATTTTTACACCCACCAACAGTGTATAGCAGTTCCTCCACCCACACACACATATTTTCATTTAACACTGAATATCATCAATCCTTTACATTTCTGCCAATCTGATGGGTAAAAAAAATTGCATCTTGTTTAATAGTTTTTTCTCTAATCTCTAGTGAAAGCTAATGTAATATGTTTATAATACATTTGACTTTTTTTCTAGTGAGTTTGTTTTTTAATAGTTTACCCATTATTCCATAGAGTTATTTATTCATCCAACAAATATTTATAAAACATCCGTAATGTGCCAATTAGAGTGCTGGATTGCTTCTGTATTGTTGATTTTTTTTCTTATTGGTTTATACATTTTTAGACAGTATCTTCATAATGGAGAAATTAGTCTAATTTCTATAATCTTAAATTATTTTTTGACTTTTGTTTTCTATTTTGTTTGTGGTATCTTCTGCCCTATACAAATTATAAAAACTTAATTTATTCTTATCCATATTTTTCCTTATTTATTTTCAATCTCTGTTTAGAAGTCTTTTCAGAGGCCAAGATTATAAAAAGTATTCTGATATTTTCTTCTATTACTTTGTAATTTGGGTAGGTTTTATCCGTATTTTAATGTTCAATCCACATAGAATTTGTATGTGTTTGATGTAAATTTATCTTTTTCTCCAAAATGGTCTGCTGATATTTAAATACCACTTACAAATTATTCTGCCCTTCCTTCTGCTAGTTAGCAATGGAGATATGAGCTAACACTTGATTGTATACTGTCTGTTTTAACCTTGGTTCCCTGAACACGGAACCTAAGACAAAAGCTTGTGTGCATTTGGAAATGTGATCCCAGGATTACAGAATTCATAAGTGGGAATTGAGACTTGGCAGGAGTGAAAGTCAATACAGGAATGTGCTTTCAAACCAGCCACCCTATGGGCAACTGTTGCCTAATTCCCCTGGGTCTTCGGAGGAACTTTACTAAATCTTCTGGAATATGGCTAAATATACTAGGAGCGTAGGGGAGAAGCAGATTCCTCTTGACTGCCATTTCTCATTGGCTGAGGGTAGCTCCGTGAATATTAACTGCCCTGCAATTTCAGGCAGAGCATGCATGAGTGCGGAACACATTCTCACCTGCATTCCACATGATGTCCCACAACAGCAAATGCCTCAGGTGGGGACCAGAGATAAGGGCTATCTGATTTCACGTGCGTGGAGCTGGTCAAATCGTGTGATGCATGCGACTGGTTTTTGCAGAAAGCTCTTGGACTGCACTGTCCAGTAGCACTTTCTGCAATGACAAGAATGGTCTAGATCTGCATTGTCCAGACACATATGGCTCCTGACTCTTAAAATGTGGCTAGCGACACTGAAGAACTGAATTGTTAATTTTTGGTTAATTTATATTATTTTATATTATTTTAAACTTAAATGTCCATAGCTACATGTGGCTTGTGGCTACCTGCACAATACCGTGGGTAAGGAGTAAGAGGTAGATTAAGCAGATTTTGAAATGGTGTGTAAGTGGTGCCAGTACACCCTTTATGATGTACCAAGCACCATAAAATTCAGCATTTTCTATGATAGACTAAGATCCTCACATATAACCCTCACAACACTCTGTCATAGATATTATTCATGTTTTACAGATGAAGTGACTAAAGTTTAGAAAATGTAAGTAACTTTTTTGTGTTGATGCAGCTCATAATTGGCTGGGTCTGGGATTCAAAACCAGGCGGTGTAATTCCGGATGGTATACTTCGAATTGTTAGTTTTTGAGGTCCCCTTGGCACCACATTCTCATATACACGTGGGTTTCTATCTGGATGTTTAATTGCCTCTCTATCTGGATGTTTAATTGCACAGTCCTACACTGTTGAAATACTGCAGCTCTAGAGTATGTTTTGATTCCTGGTAGCTTGTGAGTACTGTACTCTAACATAAAGTCTTTTAAAATATTTTGGCTATAACTAATGATCTTCCCCCATGTTCTCCAGAAGTCATTAGAAAGGCAGAGGTCAATTAAGATGCTTTGGGTTTCCAGTCATAGAAAACTCCACTAAAAATAGATGTTTGTAATCCCCTATGTTAAGTCCATTTCCAGAATTAGTTAAAACAGCTGCTCAGAGATTTCAGATTTCAGATGCATTTCTTTTCCCACTTTTCCAGATTGTTGGCATTTTGCCCTACATTCAGCTATCCATGGTCCCAGTGTACAGCCCTTCTGAGATCACCTTCTCACATGGCCAAGACCAGAAGGTGGGGATTTGGGCAAGAAACTTACAGTATCTGCTATAATGACAGTGGAGTCTGTGATGCGATTCAGAGACTGTATAAATTTAATATGCAGCAGAACTAAAAATATTCCAAAGTTGTTTTCTATTTCAATCTGATCTCTAAGTTGAAACCAAAGTAGGGGTGGGGGAGATTAGAGAGGTTAGTTCAGGTAATCAAAGTAATCCAATACAAGACATTGATTCTTCTACAGGTAAAAGGAAATCATGTCTGAATTCAGAAAATGCAATGTCACTGTGTGTTTCGTAGAAGAATTCAATTTTGACACAGCATCTTATTCATGCAAAGTGAAGTTGACTTTCCACCCACTGAGCAGCGGCTCTCCGGGTAGATTTAACCCAAGCATCCTAAAAATGTGAGATTTGGGAGAATCTGGAAAATCATGTGGTCCTGGTTGTTCACCTGACACATGAGGGAATCCAAGCCCACTGAGAGTGAGGGTGAGGACCAGAATCCCAGTTCCTTAGCCCCAGCCACGCCCTCTCCCCCAGAGAATTTCCCCAATGGAAGGCCAGCGAGCTCTAGTCATCTACAATGACATTTTTTCTGTGACGAGTAGCCCTTGAACCACTTGTGACCCACTTCTAAAATAGCACATGCTAGCAGAATCTTCAGAACCCTGGACTTGCTGTTGTTCAGAGGATCTGGATTTTTTTCTAAATAACTTAGAATATGTTTACCGCTTCCCGGTGTTCTGTGAGATTATCGAGGCATTTGATGAGCATTCTAAGCTTAAAACCTGAAGACAAGTGTAAAATTTGGTGTGTATCTTGTAATTAAAATAGCAACATGTATTATTTGCAGAAAACTTGCAAACCCCTTAAAAAGAAGACAAACTCAAGGAAACAAAAATTACCCGGCATCCACCTCACTGTTAACATCATAACTTATGTCTTTCCATACGTTTGTAGTGCCTATTAATATATGCATTTTAATTTTAATAAAAGCTATGATATTTTACCTTTTGCAGCCTTTTTAAAAAAATTTAAAGATGGATCAAAATCATTTTCCAAAATCAATAAATAGTATACATATCATATAAAAGCTCTAATCAAATCTCTGTGGTTCAACATATAGGTTTATTACTAATATTTTAATATTTTAGGCACATATCATTATGCACTTCCAAAGTTAAAAATATATGCACTTGTTAAGGACGTTTAATACATTTTGCCAAACTGCCCTCCAGAAAGCTTATACCAATTTCCATGCCCCTCACAGAGTACCAGCTCCCCTATTTCCCAGCTCCCTTCCCCACACTGGGGGGGCTATCGATCATTGCAATCTCAGCCAAGGGCGGCTTTTGTAAAAGCCCAACTTTCCTCTGTGGCTGCATCTTATTTGTCCCCCTTTGCAGCTCCCAGGAATCCCTGTGTTGGCCAAGGCCCCGTGAGGGGTTTCTGGCCTCACTCGGTTGCACTGACTGATTCTGCAAACAGTTTTGCCAAAAGGACAAAGCGAATGGATGCATTCACTTGAGGGACCCGCTAGCAATGGACCATGAAAAGGGTTTGAGGGGGACAGGACAGCTTTTCCAGAAGCGCCTGGGACATTCTGGGGAGGGGCGATTCCTTCTCTGATTGCCTTCACCTTCCTCTCCTGCAGGTTCTCTCCCTCCTGGCCTCAGGTCTCCCTGGGCAGGGGTCATTTGCATTTGTTTGCGCTGCTTACTAGTGGACACGCTCAGGTGAACCTGGGAGCCAGTTTAACACGCTGGCAAGAGAATCTCTTCCAGGCTGTTCTGGATAAGGCAGGTAGAGGAGGGTATTTTATTTGCTGCTAAATCAGTGCAAACAACAGGGTGCTTTGTGTCTTTCCACAGAAGCTTTAATAACTCAGCCCAGTCATAATGAATTCTGGGGCAGAATTAATGTAAAAGAATAATGGTGATTAGGTAATTACCAAGTACAGAGAGTATTTAACCTTCCCAGTGACAGGACTGCCTATGACTACCTGATATCATGTACGCTCTCTGGGAATAATAATAATTTAAAAATTATCCAATCTCTACTATTAATCAAGAAATAAGGATCCAGGAGCGGCGTCAATCATGCTGCTTTTTTTCCTCCATTTACCGCCTGCCAATGGGCTTCTTCTCTCCGGTGTCTTTGAATGTGTCAGCCTCTCTGAGTTTTATTTCAGGCTGGTCAGACTTAAGCTGTTGCGAGTCTCTAAGAATATCTCAACAAGCTGAGACACGTCGCCCTCTAAAATTATCCACCCCGAGCGAAATGCCAGGGAGTAACCTTTGGCCTCTGCCTTTTTTAATTGCAACTCAAGGCATTTTTAAGCCACAGTCTGTGACAGCCACATGTTCTGCTCTCCTTCACCCACCCTCCACTCCCCCTGCCCCTCTTGGGCGGTCTCCTCAAACAGGATGTGTGTGTGTTATATACTGGATTATGTCCCGATAAAAAAAAATGGATGTGCCTTCTCCTGAATGTATTGTTTAGTTCCACAGCAAAGGCAGCTGTACACAGATGGGCCTGACCAAACGTGTACATGCACGCGTGCCTGTGTGCACCCACAAACACATACACACACGCTGCATGGAGGGCAGACCAATTCATTATGCTAAGTGACAAAGCGTGTACTACAGGGAGATTCCGAGTTGAATAAATAGATGGGATTTTAAAGGTCATTTTCTCCAAACCCTCTACAGGAGATAATGCCGAGACACTGAGAACAAAAGTGCCTTTTCCAGGGTCATACAACTAATTAAAAAGAGAACAATAAGTAAAATACAGTTTCCTGACCCCTGATCCCAGAACCCTTTTCCCTAAATGCAAGCAGGTCCAAGAGGAGGGTGTTCAATTAGACGAGGGAAACTTATTAGCAAAGCATTTGCTTCCACGATGCTGGTACCTCCTCCTCGAATGCCCATCCAGGCACCTTCTTTGACGGACTGACTCCTTACAGTACAGGCCAAGAAGCACCCCCTCTGAACCTGTTATACTCAGGGTTACGTTAAGGCCCCTTCTGTGAGCTCCCATAACATGCCTGCTTCATCTTAAACGAGCACTTGTCATGTTTATTAGCCAGTGTTGGTTTTCTGGTCTTTTTCTCCCCTCTGATTCGAAGCTAAGGAGGCTGCAGCTTGTTCCCGGCTGTCTCCTCAGCCCCCAGCCCAGCGCACAGCATCCGATCCGATATCATCAAATTATGCAAAGTCTCGTGGATCCAGGAAGCATGACAAGGGCAAAGGGACATATTTGCAAAAGGGCTCAAGTCAGATAATCCGTCAACAATCTGGACAACAGGATAGTGAAGGGAAGTCACCGCCAAAAGGTGCTTCTGAAAGGGGAGCAGAGCCCCGCCCAACAGTCTTACTGGTTCCCGAAGCAGAAACGCTCAGCAGGGTAAAGTCCAGTCTGGGCCGAGGAGGGACAAGAAAGTGCCTCCACCTGTGCAGAAAGGCAGACAGGGAGCAGAGACACCAATTACAACCGGGGATGGATAGCCGTCTGGGTGCCGACTTGGGGTCTACAGCTTGGTTCTCTGAAGAGGAATATTTTGAGGGAAGGGCAGGTGTGGAGAGCGGCTACAGTGTTTGGACAGGCCTCGGACTAATGAGAGGGCACAGTCCTCTCGTGGCCACGTGCAAGTCCCAGCTTGGAGGGCAGAGCCCTCCCAGCACAATTCTAGCCAACAGCTGTAGTTGTAAGCTTGAACCTATGGTCCTACCACGTGGCCCCACGTGCCTGAGTGGTGTGGGCTTGATAGAGTTCAGGTGCATGTGGTTGAGTAGGATTGAAACCCAGGAGAATGTTGTAAACACCTTGACCACATCCTTACTTTGCCCCGTGGAATCTGGCTATAAAATAAAGACACGGCTTGTAGTCCGTGGCGCTGTCGCTAGCTCTCCATCAGAGAGGCTCTCCATCAGAGAGGACAGCGTCCCACCCAGACCCAGCTTTCTTCTCTTGTCTGTCTTTTCTCAATCCTTCACCGCCCCCTCTCAGGGTCACCAAACCTGGCTGAGCTGGCGCGGCACATAAGGCGCCCTGGGGCTGAGTATGCATGGCCGTGCCGGCTCGCCATGGGCAGGCGTCTAAATGTATGCCTGTTGAGTCAACTGACCGTCTGCTGACTGCAGATGCATGTTCCATGCGGCTAGATTGGGGATGTAGATGAGGAGGGGGCTGTGGGAAATTCTATGAGATATACTCAGTCTCCAACCCAGGGCTGGGCTCTCAGAAAGCACAGACAATTGCCTGGGCTTTCCCCAGGTGGCCCTCTCTTCCTCATTAGACTAGCCCTCGGTCTGAGGTATTAATTCTGGATCCTGGAGCTCCTTTACTCTTTGCAAACATTTGCTGAGACTCTTGGTGCCCGGCACTGGGCTGGACACTTGATTTTATACGTCAGTGTTTTCTGAAGATTTGTTATAAGAATCACTGAAGTTCTTTTCATAGTTAATTACAGGTTCCCAGACAACCATTCTATATCTGCTGATTCAAACTCTAGGGAACGGACCTAGGAATATATATATATATATATATATATATATATATATATATATATATATGTCCAAGTACCCCAAAGAATTCATGCCAACAGAGAAGTTTGGGAAACACTGATAGAGATAAATAATAGCAATAATAACAATAACATTAATAATAAAATAAAAGATAATGGCTCCTGCCTTCAATGAAATATACAGTCAAGTAAAAGAATGTTCTTTAAAATCATGATTCCTGACTTAAGGGACACTCACCTCACTTTCTAAGAAAACACATGAAAATAAGTAAAGTTGCACTTTTCACTTCTGGGTATTCATTTGTGTGATTGCTGTGCAAGCATTTCTTGGATTGGGATTGATGTGGAAATTTCCAGATGGGCAGAGGTAACCAAGGAGGGGCCTCGAGAGCAGCCAATGAGCATGTTGGCCCAACTGAAGGATCCTTTGGAGAGAAGAGCTCCTCAGGAAATGAAAATGTAAACTTCTATATACAGAAGTTTCTTTGGGTTCTGGGAAACATTTGTAGGCAGTCTGGAGAGTGAGTAAGAGTAAAAATCAGTCACCCCAGCAGAAGCTTTTGATAGATGAGACACTTAGTACACATTATGGAGACAAAAAAATCACCCAGCTCCGCCAGTAATGCAGAACTTGGAGCAGCTGGGCAAATAGTTCTCAGAAATTACTGGACAATCAAAATCCTATTTGGCTGTAAAACGTGCATTGCCACCATGCTGGCTGCCCAATCTCCCCCCTCCCCTGCCCGCATCAGCATCTCTGCCTCCTTAGCCACCGTTCTCCTGTCCCTCTAGGGCTCCTCCTCTTCTCGCCCGCTGGGCTTGGCTCCCTTTCAAATGTTCTCACCCTACTCTGGAGCCTCTCATCAGTCCATGAGGCATTAATGCCTGCACTAATGAAGTTATTTCTACATGGTGCCAGGATAATCAGAGCCCTTGTTAGGGGGAAAAAATTAGTCTGAATGACAGTGGGCAGATACAAAGACTAAATGATGGACTGAATGGATCACTTTTTAACTAGTACATTTTGGTGTTAAAAATTATTAAATATTGAGGAGTCAATGGTCCAGGGTTTTTGTTTCAAATGTGTTTGTTTGCTTGTTTATCTTGTCTTGTTTAGCAATGGGGTCTATTTTTCCAGTGAAATAGTATGCGAAGCCTAATGCATGATGAATGCAAGTTGAACTGCTCTGGATAGATGAGAGGAAGGGTTGAGATTCCTGCTTTTCCCTGTCCTTGTTTCCTCTCGGTGTCCCCTAAATCACCCCCTGGGTGCCTAAGACTCTGAAAATCCACCTGTCTGTAGTTCTCCAAGCCCGTTGTTCTACAAATGAGGAAACTGAGACCCAGAGATCGGACTTGCCTAGCAGAATTCTTGCCAACAGCAGAAGAACTGAGTACAGAACTGAGGTCTCCAATTCCAACCCATTGTCCTTGCCTCCATGCAAGAAGTCAGCCTTAGCCAAGGAACCAAGGCTTCTCCATGGGTTCTGACTACCCCAGGGCAGTGGGCAGGGTGGCAAGAGGAGGGTGCAGATGTTTTGTAGACCACCATCTACATCACAGTGCCACCCTAGTGCCAGTGCATCTACTCGCTGCTTTCTTCATAGGCATTCTCTTATTTATTTGAGGGCCTGAGCTGGATTCAGGTAAAAAATAATGACTTCTCCCCTTCTAAACTAGACAGATATACTGAAAGAAAAGAAAATGGGAAGTTTCCATTTTCATCCCTGTTCACCATCAATTTCTGTGAACTCCAGACCTGCCTATCAAGGAGGGAGGTGTTCACACATCTTCGGACATAGCTTTCTCCGTCCTTCTACCTCCCTCTCAATCACTGATCCACTCCGCATCTCTGCGTTTGTATCTGTCACGATACCCTTCTCCATTAAATATTTTTAGTTTCTGTCCAAATTCTTTGCCTTTCCCTAGAGAGCCTCTCCTTTTAGTATCTGCCAATAAGGTATTAATACATTAGTTGCTTCGAAGCGCACTCTTTAATGAGGGCCATGGACATTCATTTAGCTAAATTTGATAGTGACAACACATTGACATTGGTAAGGTTAATGATCCAATGCTCTATTGCATTGAACAAGTTGAACAACACTTAGCACATTGATCCATAATGTCCTATCATCGGACTTTGCTATTACTTTAATGGTACCATGGCATCGATGCCCTTTAAGTAACTGGCACGACGAACAGATGGGCTTGGCCTTGTCATGTCACATTAGCGCTATGCTGAATTGTGAAAGATTTTTATCTTTTCTTTTTTCTCTCTTTCTTCTCATTTTATGTTATCCTGCTTAAATAGGCAAGAGGAATCTCATGGAAGCCAGAGTGGAGAGTCTGGTTGAATAGTAAAGATGCAGAATTGAGTTTTCAGAGATATAATGATCAACCTTTTCTAAGTCCTCATTTCCTTCCCAGGTCGTCAGGCCCATGTGACCTTGGACAGGCCTCTGAGCCTTCATAAATCTCAGTGTCTTCATTTTTTTTAATGGGGATAATTAATGAAATCTACTTGTCCCCACTTGCCTAACGAATGATGGGTCCTAGTTGCAAGTCATAATGCTTTACCCCTGGTGCAGGGAGATGACAGAAGAAAGGAGAGGGCTGGACCTCATCTGAGCCCTGCCTATGAGGACAGGCAGATACTGGTTGGGGGACAACTGTGTACCAGAGGCTAATTCTGAAGTGACACCTGAGAAAACTGGAAGTAGTCCAAGCATGTGACGAGCTCATGGAGAGGACAATGCCAGGAGGGGACAATGAGGTCCTGCCCATGAAAGCAGAACCAGTCAAGATGATAGGTGAAGCCCGGCTGGCATGGTTCAGTGGTTCACTGTCGACCTATGAACTAGGAGGTCACAGTTCGATTCCTGGTCAGGGCACTCGATCCTCAGTGTGGGGTGTACAGGAGGCATCTGGTCAATGATTCTCTATTATCATTGATGTTTCTCTCCTTCTGCCTTCCTCTCTGAGATTAATTAAAAATATTTTCTTAAAAAAGATTATAGATGAAGCTGGACAACAGTCATTACTTGGGAACATGTCCTTGAGCCATATTTGTCTCCCGTGCTTGAATTCACAACAGGCCTTCTGACCCGAAGGTGGATCTTGGTTGGGTAAAAACTTGAAAGAGGGGCCCTGGCTGATGGGAATGGGCTACAGCTGGGGTGCTACACAGAGCTCAATGGTCTCTGAGCAGTGATATCCATTATGTTTGGGCAGGTGGGATTCTAGGTAACTGGGGCATTGAACCCACTTAAGTCTTGAGCCTTAAAACTCACTAGATTAAAAAGCAAGTCTATGAAAACACTGTCTTCATCAGGAATGGCTAAGAATTCGGGAGAGGATGCAGGAAGTAGTCTAAGCATGTAGCCAGTGAGCAGCCCCATGGCACATGAGGGCTAAGGAGGCCCACACACTGAACCTGGCTTTACCACGAGCTGGCTAGCTGACTTGATTAATAAACAGATTACTAAAGAGCTCTGCATTTCATTTCCCTGCTCTGTAGGAGAGAGAGGAATACCACCCCACGGGGGCATTGTGAAATTGGTCGGTATAACGTGTGGGGTTGGGGAGTGGATCAGCAGCAGCACAATTCTGTTTGAAAGCCTGAAATGAGGCAGAAGAAAGACACATAAAGTATGTCTAACATTATTTATTTAACAGACCTGCTATGTACCAGACACTAAACTTGGAGTTGAGAAAACAAAGATAGACCATATGGTGTCCCTGCCCCCAAGTTGCCCACAATCTAACAGAGGAGACAGGCTGTATATTTTGATGTCAACTCTGAAATATTTAGTCCCCTGAAAGGAAAAAATTACCAACTTACAGGAAGAAAAAGCGTGGGGCCTCTTTCTTGCCATCATCTTACTTCCCCACCCATCTCTGATTCTGCCTGGGACTGGATGGCTGAGTTGAGCTCTGGAGAGAGTTAGGGAGCTGCACTTGGCTGCAGATCTAAGCCATATTCTTCAGTAAATTTTACCAATGAAGTTTATATTTTTATTTCCATCTGTTTGACAACTGTCTTATTTCTCAATTGATTCTGAATCAATAGGGGTATGAGGAGGTGTTCACTGGTTTTCACAAAATCCAACATGGTACAGGTTATTGTCCTGCAGAAGTCTGCACTGAGAATAGAAGTCATATGCAGCATGGATATGGGGTGTGTGTGCATGCGTGTGCACGTGCATGTAGAGAGAGGGTGAGTTGGGAGAGATTTAAGAAGGGGGGGCATGGTCTGCTAACAAAAGGATGGCTGGAGAAGGAAAAGAAGCATCCAGACAAAAAGGAGCGCATGTATAGAGAATCAAAGGTGAGGAAGAACATATGTAAAGAACCTTCGGAAAGCGTAAATTGATGTGCACATTTTAGTAGGAGTGTTAGTATCATTTGGTCAGCACTGTACTAAAGTACCCGTATCTCACAGAGTAGCATTTCTCAGATTTCTCCCTGCTGGAGTAAATCAAAGAAATACCCCCATCAGTGCTGGCCCTGTGCAAACTGAAGTGACACTGAGGTATCTTTTGGGGAGTTGTTTCACCTCAATAACTCTGAATGACTGGATTGGGTCCCACCACCCCATTATCAGTACAAACTGTGAGACTCTAGTTTCCCCACGTGGAGAAGGAACAGCCCTGACATTTCGCGGAGAGCTCATCCTTTCGCACTGTTTTTGTGTGTGTTTCTCCCAATCAATTCTTTCTTGCCCTTTTCAACTCTCAACAGAGCTCTCCATTGTCGAGACCTGTATAGATTAATTATCAATATTTCAGATCTTACTTTGCCAACTCTTGGGAGTATATCCCTGTAAAGCATCACTTGGGGCTTATTCCATCACTTCTTTATTATCCACACAGGAGGAGGGTATGGTCAATTTTGCAGAGAGGAAACAAACACTGGGCTGAGCCAGTGCTTGGTTTTAAAATCAAATACAATTCTTGAAATCCTTCTCTTTCCCTTAAGGACTCCCTCGGCCAATAGTCATAGACCCATAAAAAGGCTAATGCCAAGATTGTCTCTATCCTGCAACTAGGGCAAATATGGAAATGTGCATTCCTCTGGGGCAGAATTTCTAAACCTTGGCACTACTGACATTTGGGGCTGGGTAGTCTTTGTTGGGGGTGTAGGGTGGCTGACTGCGCATTATAGGATATTTAGCGGTGTCACCTGTCTTTACCCACTAGATGCCAGTAGCACTCCCTTCCAAGCTGTGACAACCCAATGCTCTCTAGACATTGTCTAGTGTCCCCTGGGTGTCAAGATTGCTGTGTTGTCCCCTGAAGGTCAAGACTGCTGTCTTTGAGAACCATTGCTCCAGGAGGTTACATTCCCTCTACCTAAAGGGAGTAAATTGATTGTAAACAGATGTGCATGTCCTCAGAGAGAAGCTAAAGGATAGACTTCTCTTTGATACTATTTATTCCTTTGTTCATCCAACTAATGGAGTTCTTACTGGATGTTTGCTATACTTCTCTGTTATTTAAATTCTCATTTCTGGATTCCTAACTCTCTCCATTTTAAGGCTCACAATGCTGGCTTTCTCCTTCGCATCCATGGCTGGTTCTCACAACAGGGCCACACAAGCCACGCTAGTGTTCATTGTCCTAGGTCGCACTCATTTCCGGCTCTGGGTTTCTGTCACTCGTCCCCAGGAAATCCTATGCAACAGTGACAACACCACAGGCCCGAAGGTAAGGCCTTAGATTCGAGTTCTGGTCCTGCCATTGATTAGCTGTATGAGCTTAGAAAGGCAGGAGTGTCCCTGAGTGCCATATCCCGCTCAGTAAAACAAGAAGGATAATGGCACATTCCTGCCTACCCAGCCCAGTTGTTTTGAGGAAAAAACTAAGAGAACGGCAGAGGAAGTGATCTGAACACTATGAAATACTGTACAAGAGAGAAAGATTGTTATCACCGTGATCATTATCTGTAAAACAAAAGAGTATTAGCACAGACTACTTATCAAGCCCAGAGAAAGCAGCTGAGGGAGCGAAACAATAACCACCTAGATTGGGGGCAGGATTGGGAAGTAGAAGAGAACAGCACAGTCCCTTTGCTGATCTGGGTGCAGCTACACTCACTGCCTCCAGGAGTGTGAGTATCAAGATAAGAAGCCCCAGTGTGGCTGAGAGAAGGGACTCCCGGGGCCTTCAGAGCCGGGCTGCTTGATGGGGCCCAGGGCTCTGGCTTCCAAGCCCAGTCCTTCTATGCAAATCAGGAAGTTAGACTGATAACATATATTATGTTGTTACCATGGGCCAGGCATGCAGGGAGTGTTCCTGAGCATGCTTTCAAAGCATGTGTCTAGAAAGGATGGGAGAGTCTATGCTCCCCCTATAGGCCTCATCTATGCTAGAGGTCCTGTCTACGCCACCCCAATAGCCCAATGGAACATTCCATATTCTATAAGGACAAAGCGGAAACACTAGAATATGAAACAGCATAGAAATCGCTTATGTAAATTGTGAAGCATGAGTCGTGGTTCTATTTTTTATGTTATAAAAATGATGATGATGAAGATGATGATAGCAATGTTGGGCCAGTACTAACCTAGACACTTTAACATTTGTTCATTAATTAACATAAACCAAAAGTAAAGATTAATATGAGCACCATCGCACCCCCTCCCTTCCTACCACCTAACTATTTCTGTGGTTCTATGCCTCTAGATTTTCAATGAAGGGGGGGAGGGGAAGTACGTCCAAAATGACCATATCACATTCAATAGACAAGCAAGGGGACAAGTGATGATGGCTGAGCCTGGAAGGGGCACCAGGCAGGGACGAAAGCAGTGAGCAGTACCCATGCGAGAGGGACCACAGTAACTAATAACTTGTCAGCATATCTAGAGTTAGAAACTCCCCGGGAAGCTGGAGGAGATATCAGCTTACAAGACACCACTGAGATGTCCCCTTTTCCACTCAAATAGATGTACCCAGGGACTAGATCTTGTCATGATTCTGAGAAGGGAGAGAATAATAACTTGTTTGCTTGTGTGCAAAGGTGCATGAACTACTAATAGGATCGTCGGGGTCCTGTAAGGAGACCATTTCTTTGGTACTGAAGGAAAAGGTTCTACCTCCTGACAAGAGCAGCATGGCTCTCAAGGGACATTTACTCTACGCCACCCCCAACTCCTGCCTAAAGAGACTATGGTGCCCAGAAGTCTCAGATTTCATAGAGAACTGTGAACACAGCCATTTTGTACACCTGAAAGTTGTGATTTTTTCTTTTGCTTGAGGTCAAGCCCTTCTCCCCACGCCAGCAAACATTTCATTTTCACTGAGAGGAAGCAGGAAGGAAAGTAGCGCTCGCTGATGGGCTGTCAGCGAGCTGTGGTTTAGGCCTGAAAGGATGGCCGCATTCTTCGTAAGTGAGGCCACCGCTTTGCTCATTTACCACCTTGACTTGACCATCAGTCTTGGATCCAAGGAAACGTCTTTGGCAGTGAGAAATTCTCTTTTCAGCCAGATACCTTCCCTCCGATTTTTAAACCTACCTAAAAATTTAGCTTTTTGTGTGCATGTGTATTCCCCAGTTCATCTATACATATCATTCCATTTAATCCTTAAGATGAGCCTAAAAAGACAGGCATTAGTATTAGTATGCCTATTTGCCTATTTTACAACTGATCAAATGAGGCTATGAGGGAGCACACAGCATTTCCAAGATTAGGAAGCAGCAGAGCAGAATCTCGCCCAGAGTGATCCTCAGAGTTCTCAGACCTCAAAGACCTTGATCTTCACACTTCACCACAGTGCCTTTGTTTCTGGCTATGAATTTGGTACCTTCTCAGAAGGCCTATTCTGCCTCGTTTGCTAACAACGTGATCCCTTCCGCGGCAGAGGCTGAGTTTGGTGGCATCTGAACTCCCATAACCCGCACCTTTTAAGGCTGCTCCTTTTGTACTTCACTTCAAGCCACCAGGAAGATGCCCACGGCTTCTGGTGCATTTTCTTGAGACACAAAAAAGCACCCAAGGGACCCCAGAAAGGGGACAGTAGTGGCACAAAACCTCCTGCTACTGGACATGGGGCCTGTTTTTTCTCACCTTCTCTTTTCCTTCTAAATTACCGCTGATTATGCAACATCTGCTTCTTTCTGAGATGCATATGCTTCTTCCCCTAAATCTCAATGCCTGTTGAGTAGCCCACACAGAGAGCTGCATACAAACACACAGATGAAAGTTGTCTTTTGAGCCCTCTATAAATCATATCTACAAGCTCAGCTGGTGCTTCTCTGGAAGTGGCAGATAGCAGGACAGGCAAAGACAGAAATTGCCAGACCTCCCCAAGTCATGTGCTGGCTCAGAAGCTTCCCATTGCTCTAGGCACAGGCAGCAGGCAAGGCAGTCAGCAGGGATACTTCTTCCATTGGCTGGATCTTCAGCCTTCTTTGCAGTGGGAGAAAAAAGTAATTTGGGGTATCGGGATGAGCCCAAAAAACTCAAAGAAGAAGGACCAGATGATGTTCTCATCTTAGCAACCCCCCATGTCAGTTTATCTGTAGGCCTCACATCCATCAATCCCATTCTGCCTCTCAACAAGTTACTGGGGTTCTCACTTTAGCCCCCAACCCTCAGGCTATGAGATCCTTTTGGACATAGGCTCTTTCTCACACATGTATCTACCACACATCTATATATATAAAAGCCTAAGCGACTGTTCCAACTGAATGAATGAAATGACCAGAATGACCGGTCAACCAGTCGCTATGACATGCACTGACCACCAGGGGGAAGACGCTCAATGCAGGAACTGCCCCCTGGTGGTCAGTGCGCTCCCACAGCCAACCTCCTGCAGCCCCTACCCCCAGCTGGCTGGCCCCTGGTCCCTCCCCCCTAATAGGCTCCAAATGGGGGGCCAGCTGGCCAACCTCCCAGGGCCCCTCCCCCTGGCCAGCCAGCCCTCCAATAGTCCTTGATCACTGGCCAGACTGAGGAACCCCACCCATGTACAAATTCATCTTACATAAACTCAGAAGTGGGAGAAAAAAATTGATAGAATTAATTTGAGTTAGATGATTTGACTTATGTTGGTGGCCATAAGAAAATTCCAAAAAATAAATAATAAAGAAATAATTGTTAAAGCCAAGACACCAACAGGGCCTAGTGTGAGCAAAGAAATGAGATGGACTAAGAAAACAGCCTTTCTTGGAGCATAGAGAGAGGCCATTGCTGACCTCCTTTCTCTAATAAATGTCTTTTGGGAGAGGCCTAGGCAGCCCTGAGAGCCAGAGCTGGGCTCCAAGGGCCTATCCAGGCCAGGGTGGAAGCTTACTCCTGCCTATAATTTCAGTGCATGGAGCCAAGGCATAATTAGAGAAAACAGACCCTTACTGCAAGCCAGGACTCTAAGTGGATTATATTTGTTTTTAAGCTTTATTGAGGTATAATTGACATCCAATAAGCTGCATATATTTAAAGCACATAATTTGATATGATTTGACATAGACCAGTAAAATTATCACTCCAATCAAGATAACCAATGGCCAAAATGTCCTGTGTCCTCTCTCCTGCCCTCCCCATGCCCTGCCCCCATCCCAAGCAACCACTAACCTGCTTTCTGTTGCCTATAGATTTGTTAGCATTTTCTAACATTTTTAAATAAATGGAATCATGTGGTTGATACGCATAGTTCATTCCAAAATATTGCTGAGTGTTATATACCACAACTGGTTCATCTATTCACCTGTTGATGGGCATTTGGATTGTTTCCAGTTTTTGCACCATTACAAATAAAACTGCTATGATTATTTATTAATGTACAAGACTCCGTATGAACATATGTTTTCATTTCTGTTGAGTAAATACCTAGGAGTGGAATATCACAATCAGGTGGTCGATGTTTGTTGAACATTTAAGAAACTGCTGAGCATTTTGCAAAGTGTCTGTACCATGTTCCGCTTGCACCCGCAGTGTGTGAGCTCCAAGTCCCACACATCCTTGCCAACACTTAATCATTTTAACTCTAGATATTCGAACAGGTAGTGTTATTTTATTGTGGTTTTCCATGTGCATTTTCTTAATGACTAATGATGTTGAAAATATTTTCATAGGCTTATTTGCCATCTCTGTATCTTCTGTGGTGAGTGTCTGCTCAAATCTTTTGCCTATTTTTTAATTCGTTTCTTTTTTCTTTTTACTGAGTTTTTTTAATGAACTTTATTGAGGATGGTTTTACATACAGTTCAATGGGTTTTGAAAACTTAAACACCCAAGTAACTATCCACACCATCAAGATACAAAGCATTTTCATCACCCTATAAAGGCCTGCCTCCTCTCTGGGGCCCATCCCTCTCCCTCAATTTTGACTCTTTTTAAAAATGACAGTTTTGTTGAGATATAATTTACATACCAAACAATTCACCCATTTTAAGTGTATAGTCAGTGGTTTTTAGATGTCACAAATTTTGAAATCATCCCATAATCAGCTCTATAGTCACACCCATTAGTCACTCTTTATTCTTCATCTTCCCCCCCCCCCCCTCTACTTCCCACCCTCAGCCATGAATCTACTTTCCAACTCTATAGATTTGCCTTTTCTGGACATTTCATATCAACTGAAGCATGCACTAAGTAGTCTTTTGTGTCTGGTTTCTTTCATGTAGCATGATGTTTCCAAGGTTCATTCATGTTGTTGTGTATTTCAATACTTTATTTTGTTTTATTGCCAAATAATATTCTATTGGATTTACCACATTTTATTTATTTATCACTTGATGGACACTTAGAATTTTACTTTTTGGTGATTATAAATAATGCTGCTATGTATATCTGTATACAAGATTTTGCATCAATTATTGCGAGTAATATAATAGAAAATATATATATATTGGTCTCTGCTTTCTGTTCCTGGCACAGATTCTTGAAACCCTTGTGAATTTCTAAGTGATAAGAGCAGTGGGAACATTTTTTGTTCTAAAGAGGTGACTCTGAATGGGGGCTGGTCACCAGAAAGATCAAGCCATGAGTAGAAGTTTGGAATTTTCAGCCCCACTGCCTATTCTCCAGAGAGGAGAGTCTAGAAATGCCTTTAACGATTGATCATGCCTATGTGAGGAGGCTTCCATGAACTATCAATAGTAAAGGGTCCAGTGAGCTTCCAGGCAGGTCTGTAAACCACTAACTGAGCGGCTGACACACCCTAACTCCACAGGGACAGTGGTTCCTGCACGTGGACCCTCCCAGGCCTCATGCCGTGTATCTCGTCCTCTGGCTGTTCATCTGTATCCTTTACCATGTCCTTTAGTAAATATGTTTTCCTGAGTTCTGTAAACCACTCTAGCAAACTAATTGAACCCAAAGAGAGAGAAGATCATGGGAACCTCAGATTGGTATCCAAGTTGAACAGAAGTCCTTGGTAACCTGGGGACCTGCTACTTGCGTCAAGCATCTGAAGTAGGTGGGAGCAATCTTGTGGGACTGAGCCCTTAACCTGTGGGATCTGATGCCAACTCCAGGTAAAGAGTGTCAGAATTGAGCTGAATTGTGGGAAAACCAGCTGGTGTTGTGGAGAATTATGTAGTGTGGTCACATGTACCGATCAGAAGTGTCAGAAACGAAGTGTTCTGTGTAAAAGTAAAGGAAACACAGGAGGGAAGACTAAGTGTTTCCAAAATAACTGTTTTCTTTTTCTTTTATATATACCTAGAAGAGGAAGTGCTAGACCATATGTCAATTTTATGTTTAAATTTGTTAGAAATTAGCAGACTGTTTTAAAAAATGTGTACCATTTTATATTCTAAACAGCAGTGTGTGAGGGTTCTAATGTCTCCACATCCTCAAAGATACTTATTAGCTGTCTTAATAGGTATTAAGTGGCAACCTAGTGTGGCATTAATTTGCATTTCTCTGATGGCCAATGATGTCAAACATCGTTTCATGTCCTTATTGGTCACTGTATATCTTCTTTGGAGAAATGTCCAACACATCCTTTGACTATTTTTAATTGTTTTTTATTATTATTATTGAGTTTTAAGTTCTTTATATATTCTAGGTTCAAGTTCTTTATCAAATGTATAATGTGCAAAAACTTTCTCCCATTTTGCGGGTTGTCTTTTCACTTTAATTTTGTTGATGTCTTATTTTTGAGATTTAATAGTTCTTTGCATGTTCTACACGTATATATGTATTTTGCATATACATCTTGTATCCAATATATGCTCTGCAAATATTTCCTCCCAGTCTAATTTGTCTTTTCATTCTCTTTACAAAAGCAGAAGTTTTCATTGTCATGAAGTCCAATGAATCAATGTTTATTTTTAGATTATGCTTTTAGTATATTTTAGTATATTATCTCTGTAATTTTTGCCTAATCCAAGATTACAAATACTTAAGAGTATGTTTTCTTTTAGATTTTAGAATTTTTTTAGTTTAGGTTTTACACTTTGATCTTTGGTCATTTCAGTTAACTTTTCTATATTTTGCAAGTTATAGATTAAAGTTTGATTTTTTTTATTCAGGTATTCAATTGGTCAGCAACATCTGTTGAAAGATCATTTTCCCCACTGAATTGCCTTTTTAGCATTGTCAAATAAGTTGTTCAGATATGTGAATCAATCTATAGACTCTTATTTTCCATTGACATATTTGTCTATCAGTATGCCAATATCACCTGTCTTTATTACTATAGCTTTATTAGCCTTGAAATTAGGTAGTGTTAGCCCTCAAGCTCTGTTATTTTTCAAGTTGTTTCAGCTATCATAGTTTTATGTTGTTATTGTTGTATTTCCAGTGAAGTTTAGGATCAACTTCTACCAAAAATAACAATAACAAACAAATTTTAAAAAACCTGCTGGAATTTTTATTGCGATTGCACTAAACCTCTAAATCAATTTAGTAACAGTAATATCATAAGAACATTCTTTTGACCCATGATAAATTATGTCTCTATAGTTTATTGTACATGTTTTTTCACATCTTTTGTTATGTTTATCACTGAGTATTTAATATTTTTAATGTAATTTTAAATTGTATTGAGTTCATTTCACTTTCCATTTACTCATTCTAGAATATAAAAATATAATTGATCTTTTTTGCCCTGACTGGTTGGGCTCAGTGGATAGAGCGTTGGCCTGTGGAGTGAAGGGTCCCAGGTTCGATTCCAGTCAAGGGCATGTACCTGGGTTGCGGGCACAACCCCAGTAGGGGGTGTGCAGGAGGCAGCTGATCCATGTTTCTCTCTCATCGATGTTTCTAACTCTCTGTCCCTCTCCCTTCCTCTCTCTAAAAAAAAAAGAAAAGAAAAGAAAATATATATATATATAATTGATCTTTTTATATATTGATCCTCTATCCTACAGTCTTGCTAAACTAATTAGTTCTAGGAGCTTTTTGTAGATTCCATCAGTTCCCAAGTCACATTCCTTCCAAAGAGGATGCGTGAGGGGCCATGGGCCTAGAGAAAGGACACGCTTTGAGGGATGTGGTCTACATTCCTGGCATAAGAAAATTGGGGGTGTCTTTGTGGTTTAAGAAGGTTTTGGCAAGTGATAGTAGTATTTCTCAAGGTCATTTCATGGGGGGATCATTCTCTTCCTTCAGCTCTGCACTCAAGTGTCTTCCTCTGTGAGACCTTTCCTCACTATTCTAAATGGCCTTCTCTAGTTCCTCTTTGCTCCTCATCCTGTGTACATAACAGAGAAAAGCATAAATCTGAAGCCAAGATGCCTGGATTTGAATCCAGATTCTGTCACAAACTCACTCCATGAATTTGGGCAACCTACCTAATCCAACCTGCCTCTATTCTCCATTGATTAAATGGTCATAATACTACCTACCATCTAGGGTTCTTGTGAAGATTAACTGACTTAATATTAGGTTGAACCTATGAAATTGCAATGGGGGTATGAAAAATGGTCAAATATGAACAGTTTTATAGGGATCAGCCATATATATGGTCTATACAAAAGAGCATCAACCTCTGAACCAGGGGGTCACGGTTTGATTCCTGGTCAGGACATATGCCCGGGTTGCGGGTTCAGTTCCCAGTGTGAGGCGTGCAAGAGGCAGCAGATCAATGATTCTCTCTCATCATTGATGTTTCTATCTCTCTCTTCCTCTCCTTTCCTCTCTAAAATCAATAAAAATATATTCAAAATGAAAAAGTGTTAAGTATTATAATTCAATCAGTAATTATTTTGTTTTTTCCTTATTTCATTGCTTATATCTCACATTAGCATACAAACGCTTAGATAGACCTTGGCCCTCTTTTTTTGTACCATCCCTGGCACAGGATCATTGTTCGAAAAGTATTATTGGACAAATGAATGAGACATTTGTCCTTATACTCACAATGAAGGATGAGCACAAGGTGGAAGTCATACACCTGTGAGCAACAGGAGCCCCATCCTTAATGGATATGTCTCTGTGGATAAGAAATGTCAAAACGAAGGGCTGCAGGGTTCTGGCTCTCGCTCCCACCCTCCTCGCCTGCATTCTCAGCCCCCGCGGGCCTGGGGAGGGCTTGAAAGAGCTGGCTGGTGTTCCCTGTGGCCTTCAGCAGTCAGTCACATGCTACTAGGCTGAGAACAATAATCTTTACTTTCCCAAGAGAAGCAGAATTGCAAAATGAATAAATAAGAAATATGCCCTTGTGTCTGCATGTTTGTTTGATGGCCTGGGTTTGTGTATTCCATTGCCATAATGACGGGGTGAGCTAGGCTTTGGAGCCTAGTTCCCGTCTGTATCCGGATCGCCTGGGAGCCAGCCTGGTGGGACAATTAGCAGGCAGAACCACAGCGGGTATGATTGCCTCTTATGAAATCCATGGCCCAGAATCTGGGGCTCACATTTTTCTGACTTAAAAATGGCCTTCATGCAGGGTAACCTGTGCCAGCACATAGCTTAGCATTGCAGTAAAGCACTAGCCTTTTCCTTGACGGCCCCTCATTCCTGGCCACAGAATTTGCCAAGGGGTGGGCCCTGGACTCCCAGCAGAGACTCAGACTTCAGAGCCTGGTTTGCCCTCCCCATGCACTAGGTCCCCTTTTTTGCTTTGAAGAGTAGACTTTAAAGAACAAGAAAAGGCCCTGGCTGGTTGGAGCATCACCCATAGGCCAAAAGGTTGCAGGTTCAGTTCCAGGTCAGGACACATACCCAGGTTGCCTGTTTGATCCCCAGTCCCCTTGGGTATGGGAGGCAACCAGTCAACGTTTCTCTCTCTCTCCTTTCCTCTCTCTAAAAATCAATAAACATATCCTCGGGTGAGAAATAAAAAACCAAATAACAACAAAAGAAAGCACTCTGGTTTATCTACTCATAGATGCTTCCTTGAAGATGTGGACGGGGTTTGTCCCTTTATGGGCAGGCTTTGTGGTGTCATTACACTAGCATCTGTGCTGAGTCCCGGTGGCCCTGTAACCATGAGCCTCAGCCACACACAGCTCAGGCTCAGAAAGGCAATTATGAGGAGTTAGACTGTGTGTCTATGAGATCTATCACTGTTCTTTAGAGAATGTTGCTCCTCTCTCCCCACTGGTGTCTGTGGCTCTGTGTTCCTTCTATGTTTCTTCTTTTTCTGTGGATTGTTAATTCCCTGTGCCCTTCCTTTCTCCTCTCAGGTCTTTTGAGTTTCTCCTCCTTTGCCATCATTGCACTTCGACATCTGGACCCAGCAGCTCAACACAGACCAGGTTTAATTTTCTGCCACTCACTCTCTCTCTCCCTGCATGGGGCCCTTCTGGCTAGCTATGCTTTTATCTCTTTCCCAAACACTCCACATCCTTGTTATAGCTCAGCTCCTTTCTCACCTACTTCCTCTGCCTGGATTTTTGTTTCTTTACCTTATCTGCTTGTCAGACTGCAACACACCTTTTAAGCTTGAGCCCAAAAGGTCACTTTCCTGCCTCTCAACACATTATCGCTTCCCAGTTCAGCCTTTACTATTATAGTGTAATTTCTCATGATTTCCCTACTAGAAAGAGTGCTCCTCAATTTCTCATGATTTTCCTAGTAGGAAGAGTTTTATTCATCTCTACATCTCTGGTTTCAAGTACATGCCTAGTTATTAGTGGGTACTCAATGAAAAGTAAGTGAATGAACTTGGCTGGCGTGACTCAGTGATTGAGCTTCAACCTATGAACCAGGCGGTCACTGCTCAAACCCCAGGTTGCGGGTTCCATCCCCAGAGTGAGGCATGCAGGAGGCAGCCAATCAATGATTCTCTCTCATCATTGATGTCTCTATCTCTCTCTCCCTCCCCCTTCCTCTCTGAAATCAGTAAAAATATATCTTTTAAAAAAGAAAGAAAAGTGAATGAATGAATCTGAGCTCTGCTGGATGTCAGGTGCTTTCTTCTAAATACTCCGTGTTCCTAGGATTTTAAGCAATACCCTTTCCTCATCCAATGTATAATCTTAGAGGGGGTGAACCTCACTTATAAACATCCTTGAGTTTTTATTTTTCACTCTATTGCCTCCAATATCAGTGAGTTGGATACAAATCAGAAGGGAAGATGGGGGTGTCCCCAAAATGCCCCCATCCATTGCTGACAGTCCTCCACCCAGAATCTCCTGCACTCTTAGCCCTTCTGCCTTACACATGGCGATGCTAGACTGCTTCTGTCCAATGTGGATGGCCGGTCGTGACAAATGTCAGGTGTGAGGAATGCTGCCTTTTAGATGGACGAAAGATTTCCACAGGGGAAGCAAGACAATTGCAGATCTTCAACATGAGCCACTGCCCTGGGTTACTCCAGGTCCACTTGGCTTACACTCTCCAAACACAGATCCTGTTCTCATCTGTTCACTAAGAAGTCTGCATTAACCATAGAAGGTCTTGGCCTTCTCAACCGCCCTATTCAGTCTTTGCATTTTTTTCATTGTTGTTCTCCTATGTAACATTGGTCATGCTCCTGGCTCCTTCCAATGGAAACACTAGATTTTATTATGTGGCTGTTCCTCTCCTGGCATTTTGACACATACCCATCCCCATGCTCAGATTGCCTGGAGCAGTCCCACTTTACACGCATGGTCTCAGTGTAATTATGAGTAGCACCCCCTTTCATTCTCGTAAGTGTGGTAGTGTAGATGATAACTTATACGGTCACCCTATCCATCTCTGGTTTTTCCTACTTCTATCTCTGAACTGACAGCTCATTCACTTGTCACACCCACCTTGTAATATGCTGAGATAGCACAATTCCCATCCTGACCTACTTCTGTCTATTTCACAAAATTTTGGTTGCTGAGCAGAAAGTCAGTGAATATGTTAGTATGAAATTCCAGCCTTCAAATATGTTCATACTCCACACACACACACACATACACACACACACACACACACACACACTCACATACTCACAGTTGAAACATTGGCATCCTATTTTTAACAAAGAGACCTCCATGTAATAGAAAGGGAGGGAGAAACTGTCTGGCAGCATTATAATGATAGATGTCATACAGTGACATAGAAAAGAATTATAAAGGCCCGAAAAGTTAGGGCTAGACAGTGATCAAACCCCTTTTCTCCAATGGAACGCCATTTTCCTTTCAAACCCCACATCACAAAAGGGAGAGATATTTTTTGCACAGACACTGGCACAAATAATGCTCACAAGGTCTTCCCAGCAGATGCTCATTACCTAAGCCAGCCGCCAAAGAGTTCTCACCTAGGTTGTACCCTGTGAGCTGCTCACCTCATGGCAAAGGGAACATTTGCCTGTCAGCAGTGTTTCATCAGTGTGGCTTTCCATTCTGCCTCCTCTGAAACCTGCAGAAGCCCACAGGCATTTGATCTGTGGAGCATTTTATGCTGAAAATATCCCTTATTTAAAATGGCTTCATTATACCTTCAGAATGGCTCCAAATGGCAATGCAGGGTTATCAGCTTGTCTATGAATTCTAACTTGGTGTGGATATCCACTCCCTCTTCCTATACATTGCTGATATCGGACTCTCCAGGAAGCTTTCTCTGATCAACTGGGGTCAAAGCAAGGTGACTTTTTCCTGTTAAACAATCACGTCTAACCAACACCCTCTTTAAAGTATTTAAATCAGCATAGTTCTAACCCCAAATCCAAAGAGTCTGAAAACCAGTTTATGTCCAGCTCAATGCTCTTCTCTGATTGCCAGGGCTTTCCAACACATGCATTCTGACTGGGTTACTGGTGTGTCAAGGTTCTGACCTTGAACTCCCCGAGGTGGGCAAGCTGGGACCCAAAAGCAGACAGAAGTCACGAGCTGTTGTCTCAGGAACTGTGCAGCCTCAATGGTATTACTCCACTAGACTGTCCAATAGTGACATTTTCTACGTGTGCCATGGCATCAAAACATTAGGAAGCACTGCCATGGATCAACACACAGTCTCAGGACCAAATATAAGCCTGAGGTGAGGTTATGATTAACAAGTCAAAAATAATAACAGGTAGAGAAATAGATGAATAATATTAAAATATATCAGTTCTCAGCAGTGAAGAATACCTTAGATGTTAACACTAAAAATACTGAATCATATGCTGTCCACTGTCATTGATTCTCATAGCATCTCATTTTTATTGTTGGTCAGACTTGAGCCACATAACCTCCTGATATCACACTCCCTCCTGATGTCATCCAAGGGATATAACCGACAGGTGACTTGACATGGAGGTAGGAGTACTGGCCTGGAAGTCAACGTGGCTCTGCTAACAATGGTGAGGCTGTGGACAACTCACAACCTCTCTAGTTCTCAGTTTTCTTATCCTTTTAATCGGGGGGTGGGGGGGATGATTTAGTCTTTTTAGTGCAAAAATTTTATGGCTCTTTGACTATCTGTGAATATCACTGTACCTGGAAATAAAAATAAATGATAAATATATGGGGCTTATTTAAATTTGAAAAACCACTATTATTTCATTTAGTTCCACTTCACTATGCCAATAGTAGGGAAATAATACAACAGTAATAGAAACTTTTAGGGCTCACCCATTTCCAATTCTCCCCTCCTTCAAGGCATACAAAAGGATGATACTCCCTTGACCATTTGCAGTTAGGCAGGCCACGTGACTGCTTTTGACCAACAGACTATGAGTGGAAGAGATGTATTTCACTTCTGAGTCAAAGAATTTCATTTCCAGTGGGACAGTCTTTAGCCAACCCTCTTTCCGCCACGACTGTTGACAAGTCCATGTGTTCTAGATGGTGCAGCAATAACCTTGCCATCAGCCTGGGTCCCTGAATAGCCATGTGAAGCAGACTCCTCTACTGAATTTCATGAGAAATATGCATTGGTTTTGAAAGATTTGGAGATTGTTCATTTCTGCAGCATAATTTAACCTATCTTGACTAATACATTACCTCCACCCAACCACCTCGCTATACTCATTTTCTGTTATTCCTGTTCTTTTTTCTTTAGAGAATAAGATCCTGGGTAAAGTAGAAGAATAGGAAGGAAGGTCATGTCCTTTTATTACTGATTTGTTTGGCTATATTGAGTTGTGCAGTGATTGTACAGTGACATTGAGGCTACCACTCATAATATGAGTTGATGGTTCTGATAACAATACAAAACTCATTGTGTGAGGTAGGATCACCCGAAGGAAAAATAGAAAGAGGGGGAGGAAAGCGACCATGTTTTTTATTATTGCAAAATGCTCATCCTTGGTCCCCATCGCCCAGTGACATACTTTTGACCCCGTCCTTAGTGAAGAACTGGAGTAGCCCTGATGCATTTGCCTTTTGCTTCCCTGCACTTCTATTATGATGTGGAATTCTAATGCCAGAGCCCCCATCAGCACCTCTGTTCAGTGGTTCGAAGTGGGTTGAATTGTAGCCAGTGGCAGGGGGTGATAAATGTAGCGTGAGCTGCCTTTCCCCCAGCAAACTGCAAATTGCCTGAGCAGTACAGCCCACAAAAGGTTCCCGTGGAGTGAATTTATCTTGCATTGTCGAGTGGAAAGGGAAAGAGAAGAGACCAGGCATTCTATTTTTGCAAAGTCACATTCGATCTTGTTCAACGTGCAGTCCACACATCTTTTAAAGGGGGCTCCAATGGAAAAGAGTAGCAGCTCAGGAATGTAGAACAGATAACGGGATTTATTTTTAACGCTGTTGGAGTTCACAACCGTATGAGAATTTCAATTTCAAGTCACTCACTTCTGAATAATAATAATGTGTTCTGCTGGGGTGCCTGTTATATCACCCAATAATTCAGGATGGAGAAGGCCATGCCATGAACCAGAGGACACAACCATCAAGGGAAAGCTCATATTTCCATGGTAACACCCATTTGTTCAGGATGGGAGAGCGATGGTTCTCTGAGATCCAACTTCTCCTTGATCCTTGCTTCGGAGTTGGTATGCCTCTGTAGATTATTCCCTTCTAGACAAAATTCCATTAACGCTTCATGGGTCTGTCAAAAGGGCTTCCATTTTTTTTTAAATCCTCCCACATGTTGAAAGTAATAAGAACATTGGTATCTGACTAGCTTCATTATACCAGGCTTTAGAATGAGGTCCTTTGGGCAATTCTTTCCAATACCCATCCTTCTTGGTCTCTTGGAATAATAGTTTTTTTAAGAAAGCAAGGGTTGTCATAAGACTTCATAACATTACCTTAGCCATGAATCAGAAGATATTCAATTACATGATTCTCTTGTCTTGTTCTTAGGTTTTCAGATAAATCCAGAAAAATGGGGAGGCGAAGGAAGAAAGTTTTTCTTTCTATCTGGAAAGCATCCTCTTCTCTAAAAGGTAGGCCCAAATCCTCTCTGATTTTTCTAGATCTACCTACTTCATCACTGCCTCCCTGACAATTCCAGCCCACAGAGATGTCCTTACAGTCTTAACTACTGTGTTGACTCTGGTTTTAAACACATGCTATCCCCCTTATATTTCTCACATCACTTTATCCATAGTTAAGTGACCAAAACCTAAACTCTGTTGGGGTGGCAGTTAATATAGTGGTGGGTAATAGCTTGGGCTCAGGAATCATACAAAATTGGGTTCAAGGGCAAGTTAGTGATCATCCCCACATTACAATTTCCTCATTGTGAAGTGGAAATAATGATCATAACCTCTACCTCAAAGTCTCATTGAGACAAATATATAAGATAATGCATCTAAAGGGCTTAGAACAAAGTTCAAAAATATTTTTAATACTTAATGTTGTTATTATCATTCTTGATTATAACTTATGGACACCTTGTTGGGTTGTGGCCTGCCAACCATACCTTGCCAACTGGAGCTTTCAGAGGCACAGCAGTAACTGCACTCCAGGACGAAGAGTATCTAGGGCTGGATTTATGGCAAACAAAACAGAAGCTTCCTATTTCTATATTCTGCTACATTTGCTTAGAAAAATATCTCTCAGAAATGTGAGCGAAATGATGATATAAGAAAATCCTTCAAGACAGAGTAGACAGGCAAATACCTGACCAGAGCAGACATGATCAAGTTGTCAGATCAGAACAAGGCTTCTGAATTCAAGGGGTTGCCCCAGTTAATGGGAAAAGCCAGCACAGACTATATGACCCACTCTCTGTTCAGGTGAAAACAGACTGTCCTTTTCACAACTCAATGGCATTGGGGATGAGATGAGAAAAAAATCCACCGCTCCATGGTACTTGGTTATCATCTGCAACTATTTTAATAGATGTGTCCATGGATTCATGGATGCAGATATTTTTCCCCAGATACTATAGCCTGGGAGGGAAGGTCTTCTTACACATCATAGGTTTGAAAACAACAATAGACAAAACCATTCTGTGTTCACCATTCAAACTCCAAGCAGAGAGTTGTATTCCCCTCAATTAACTAGGAGACACCCCTTTATCAATTACCCAGAATCAGCTAAAGCTCCAAATACTAATCGGTCTAACAGGGTTCTCTTTACTCTTGAACACTATGGATCTTTTTTCTTGTTATTATGGTTTTTTAACCACAGAACCTGACTCCCTATCCCAGCAGACCACCTCCTGTTTTCAGCTTCAACATCAGCCAATTTCACCTCAGGGCCCAGCCTCAAGGGAGTTTCCCTATTGCGCCCTGTGGACATTTTTAATTAAAGATTTCCAAAGCAATAAACATTAACTTTAAAACTTTCCCAAAAAGTGCTGAACAACAATAAGAATATACTACCCTTTGGGTACGTCAATAACCACTCAGAGACTATAGCCCATTTGCAACTTTTCAAACTAATATTTCAATATTTTTTAATTAACAAGGTTTCAAAATAAGAAATAAATAACAATCTACTGAGCTAAAATGTGAGATGGTTTCATTATTTTCATGGTGCTTTAAGTTACCAACTTCTAACTCCATATAATGCTTTGCTAAATTAAATCCCTTTTGATTTGAAGTTATGAATCATGTTTCCTCTGCATGTGAGAAAGTCCCATTTGTCAATTTTTAGATGGACTAGCCAATTTATAATGCTCCTTGCCCTACATGAAAATGACTGTGTGGCTCACCAGGTCTCAGTTGTTTTTCTGGTGGCTGAGATGGAGTTACAGGGAGTCAGATTCTCACCCTTCAGTATTTTTCTCTTTGGGATCAGTTGATGGTGAGACTTGCTTCCCCTAAGGTACAGATTGGGGGACATGGGATACACCAGACCAGAACCACATCCATGATCCAAATGACAGTGATACTCTCTAAGAAGTGGGACTAACCATCGACAGAGAATAAATAAATCTGGCTCTAGGGTATGATTGCAGGATAGGATGCTTATGAGATATGCCAATGTATTACAATAACTGTTATTTGTCTCTCTTCTACGGGCATAACTACCCTGCAGAGCTCACATAATGTAAAGAGGTGTAAATATTAGACATATTAGGGAACTTGGTTATAATATTCGTGGGGATGAACATAGGCCATGAAACACTAGAAAATATTATTCATCAAAGATACAGTAGACAAGTCACAAAATGGGCAAGGAAAATCTGGACAGCTCATAAGTTTAGGGAACTATGCTCTACCTCCTTAATAATAAAAAAACATAAATCAAAACAAAAAAATGGTACTTGATGTCTATTATATTGTAATGATTTGAAAATAAATAACAGAATAAGAATAATGTTAGAAACTACTCTATGCCAGGCCCTGTTTGGAGCAAAACTCACTTAATCCTCACAAAACTTTATGAAGAAGATGCTAGGATCACTTCATTTTATAGTTGAGGAAACTAAAGAAAGAGATGTGAAGTATCTTATCTTAACCAAAGGTTACGTTGCAAAAAAGTGACCAGGCCAAGATTTAATATCAAGCACTTGCAAGGAAGTGTGGAAATGGGACACTCATGCTCTGCTAAGGGTTAAGTCAAATTGTACAGTCAGCCCTGGCCAGTTGCTTAGTGGTTAGAGCATCAGCCCACAGACTGAAGGGTCACAAGTTCAATTCTTTTTTTTTTTAAATATATTTTATTGATTTTTCACAGAGAGGAAAGGAGAGGGATAGAGAGTCAGAAACATCGATGAGAGAGAAACATCGATCAGCTGCCTCCTGCACACCTCCCACGGGGGATGTGCCCGCAACCAAGGTACATGCCCTTGGCCAGAATCGAACCTAGGACCCCTCAGTCTGCAGGCCGATGCTCTATCCACTGAGCCAAACCAGTTAGGACACAAGTTCAATTCTTGTCAAAGGCATGTACCTCAGTTGCAGGCTCGCTCCCCGGCCCTGGTTGGGGTACGTGGGGCAGGCAACCAGTCAATGTGTCTCACATCGATGTTTCTCTCTCTTTCTCTCTTGGCCCCTCTCTTCCTCTCCCTCTCTTTCTCTCTTTGTCTCTCTCTCTCAATATCAATGGAAAAAATATCCTTGAATGAGGATTAACAACAACAACAAAAATTGGTGCAGTGATTCCAGAATGCAGTCTGCAAACCCTTAGTGGGTTTAGCATGCTTCTCCCTATTCCCAAGCAGTCCCACTCCTGGCTGCACAGAAACCTTCACACAGGTCAGTAATGAGACACTGACAGCTAGTCATTGCTGCTCTGTTTGGTGGCATTCACAGCTGGGGAAATGGATAAATAAAAATGTACTACATTCAACATATACACATGACAGAATGTTACATATTGGTCAGAAATAATGAACAGGACAGATTTCAAAGTACTATTTTAAATAAAGAAAATTAAGATTTACAGCATAAAACTATTTCTGTAATTTTTTTAGTATGTATATGCAACACAATTTTTGAATTCCTTGCCTATTTTATTCCTGTAAATGAGTAAATGAAATTTGGGTCGCAATGCTGACGAAATTATGACCTCCAAGAAGATTTTACCCCCTATTACCCAGAACTGTGAATATGTTAACTTGTATGGCAAAAGGGACTTTACAGATGTAATTAAGGTTGTTTGCCATTCATCTTAAAATGGGGATATTATCCTGAGTGTCAGGATGAATCAAGGACCCCTTAAAAGTAGAGAGGACAGCAGAAGAGGAAGTTGGAGAAATTCTAATAGAATAAATTCTAAGCACAGAAAGGATTCAAGACCCCATTATTGACTTGAAGATGCAAAGGGCTACAGGCCAAAGAATGTGGGTGGCTCTAGATGATGCAAAGAATTACTCCCACCAACAGCCCCCAAGGAACTCTGTGCAACCCACCAAATGAATATGCTAAGAGGGAGGCTTTCCCTAGGTCCCTCAGATAAGGACAATCCTGTGAGGTCCTTAGCAGAGAACTCAGCCAAGTCTGCTGGGCTTCCGACCTACAGAAACTGTAAGAAATTTGTGTTGTCTAAAGCTTCCATGTTTGTGGCAATTTGTTAAGGAAGTGGTAGAAAATCAATAAAGTCATCAAGAATATATATGATATAGTTGGTACCTATTGAGGGAAGACTAGAGACATGAAGAGAGGAAACAGAGCAGCAAAAAAAAAATAACAGAGGCTGAAATTAATATTCTGTCATGAATTGAGGCCATTGATGAACTCAGTTTTGTGAAACTGAGGTTAAAAAAATAGTATGCAGGAAAAAAAAACTTGGTAACTATTTGTCCAGGAAATTTCAAGAGCATTCTCTGGTCTCATCGAGGTGCAACTCTGCATGAAGAAGAAACTTATACTCGCTTCTGGACAGGCCTGTCTTTCTCAGTCTATAGCAGTGGTTTTCAACCTTTGGGTCGCGACCCCTTTGGTGGTCCAATGACCCTTTCACAGGGGTTGCCTAAGACCATCCTTTGTTTTGTTTTTTGTTTTGTTTTTTTGTTGTTTTTTTAATCTTTAAATTCTTTATTAGTTAAGGAATTACAAATGTGTCCTCATCCCCCCCCCACTAACCCCCATCCTCCGCCCCCCACTCATGCTCTCATCCCCCTGTTGTCCATGTCCATTGGTTTGGCTTATATGCATGCATACAAGTCCTTTGGTTGATCTCTTCCCCTTACCCCCACCCTCCCCTACTTTTCCTCTGGGGATTAATATCAGATATTTACATTATGATTCATAACAGTAGCAACATTACAATTATGAAGTAGCAACAAAAATAATTTTATGGTTGGGTCACAACATGAGGAACTATTTAAAGAGCCAGAAGGTTGAGAACCACTGGTCTATAGGATTTGGAGGGTTTCCTTCTGTGAGAAGTCATCTTTCTCAACCATGTTGGTGGGAAGGCTCAACAGGCTGACCTGAGGTCTCTGGCCCATTGGGAGCATCCCTCATTGACCTCTGTCTGTCTTCTCTTCTTTCCCAGTTTTCTTCTGGTTCCTTCTCCCTGCACTGTAATATTTCAGATCAGCCTGGCCCATTCATTCTATGACAGATTCCATTTCTCTTTCTAACATTACCCCAACCACACGATTTCAGAAACCCCCTTCTTGGCCTTCCAAACAGGCACCATATCTGTGCTCACAAATAGAGGTGGATAATGAGAATGGGATTTGAGGAATTTGGAGTCCAGGCCTTTACATGCTATGGCTTATAAAATTTAGTCCATAGAAGCTTCTGGCCAGATAACAATTATTGTCCCCTGTGAGAGAAGGGTCTGATATTTTTACTGAATTTTTACTGAGCACATCACACACACACACACACACACACACACACACACACACACACACACACACACACACACACACACACACACACACGCACACACACACACACGCACACACACACACACAGAGACCCACCATGGCTGTCCAAAAGCCCAAGGGCAGTGAAAATCTATCCTGGGTTTCTAGAATCCCCAGTGGAAATCTCTGTTTCTGTCACTCATGAGGTGACTTTCCTCTGTCAAATCCAGGAAAATCCTATAAGCTCTGAACTCTCAGTTGATTTGTGCCCCGATCCCAGATGGAGAAAGCAACCCGGAGCACCCGTCGGATCACATTTGTGACAGTAATTATCTGGGAATCGGACACCAGGTCATTACCAGTGAATGAATTATTACTAGAAACAGTTAGTGTCCAATAATGAAGTTAATGGGAGGTAATATGACAGTCATTAGACTGACACGGCTCTTTTCATTGTTGGAGAAAGAGAAACAGCCATCAAATGCTGGCAATAGGCAGGTGGGATTAATCTGTGTCAGGCAGTGTTTGCGACACATCACCTGGACGCTGTCCTTGTGGTCTCAGGAATGGACCGAGCTGTGATCAGAGGGTTCATGCTTCCTGTTGGAAGTCAGCACTGGCTGGTCAGAAGGGAGCTCCCGAGGCTTCAGTGATGCTGACAGCCTTGTGGTTCTCTGACCACAGGATGACCTTTCCACACGCTGCCTACATATTTTCTTTCATCTATAAAATTCCTATACTTCCTTCCGTCCTCCACTCAAATATGACTTCCAGAGAAAATCTTCTATAAATCCTCCAGAGGGATTGAGCCTCCCCCATCTAAGAGGTCCCACAGTGCCCTGTTCAAATGTCTATTGTTACTTCCCAAAGCTGCCTTCTGGTATGTTAACATGTGAGTTTCCTGCTTCACTGAGAATGCTTCCCGGGAGGCAGGAGCTGTGTGCTCCTCATCCCTGTCTCACCATCATCAGGTCAAGTACCTTCAGATTCCCTACAAACATCTGATGAAAAAGGAAAAAGAGGAAGATGGAAACATGGAAGGAAGGGAAGGGGGATGGTGGGAAGGAGGGAAGAAGGGAGAGGAGAGAGCAAGGGAGGGAAGGAGGACAGAAGGAGAAGGAAGAGAGAAAGGAACCAAGTTCTAATCCAGATTCTGCAAAGTGTGACGAACAACAAATCATTTAACCCACCCAGTCCTACATTTCCTCACATTCCAAATGAGGGGATCATCCTACTGCTTCTGACTTCATGGGCTGGGGGTAGCTAAAGAAGATAAAGTAGACACAGGATAGAACTTCGGGCTAAGATGAAAGAATATATAAATCCAAATGATCTGTGTTGTGCTGTATAAAAACCACATCTCTTTGACACTGTATAGAAACATCCACCCCTGGGTGTACCTGTGTATAGGCATTGATGGGGCCGAGAACAGACAAGCCAGCTTGACTCAGCAGAAAGAGCCAGAGCTGTGTGAGTAGCCTCTGATCCTCCTGCACCTGCACGATTTTCTTTCCCTTTAGTTTCATTCACTGCAGTTGGTACAAAGTGACAATCTTTAAGGAAAAATCTCTAGTTACGGCCAAAACCTTTCAATAAGAGACAGAAGAAGAGAAAAAGTGAAGGGCGAGAAGTCTTCCCCGTTATTGGAGCAGGTCTATGGTGGTGTGGGTCTGGCAGCTCTTCCTGCAACACCACAAAATAAGGCCTCATTTTCCAGATGACCGGCTGTGCCCTAAGAATTGAATAGAGTTTCCCTGGAAGGAGCCCGAAGGGAGGAGGCTCCAAAGACTTCGAAGTGACCCAAGGAGGCTGGGGAGCCGGAGAATGGGGGACTTCCTGACCTATAAACCCCCACCCCCTCTCTCTACACAGAAACTTTCTGACTGCCAGACCAGGCAGGGGATGAAAAGAGACACACCCCGATCTCTGCAGGGGATGAAAAGAGACACACCCCGATCTCTTCAGAGCTGAGAACCCACCACACCACGGAATTTGGAAAATAGAGACTAATGAGGGACTAAAGTCTTCTTCTTGAATGTCAATTGGGTTTATGTATTAACCAAGATTCTCCAGAGAAACAGGAGAGAGAGAGACAGAAAGAGAGAGAGACTCATTACAAGGAATTGGATCACACAGCACAGTTTTGGAGGCTGAGAAGTCCTGGTATCTGCAGTTGGGACGCTGGACACCTAGGAGAGCCAATCGTGTAACTCCGGTCTGAGTCTGAAGGCCTGAGAACCAGGAGAGCTGATGGCATAAGTTCCAGTCCAAAAGCCAGCTGGCTCAGGACCCAAGAAAAGCCAATGTTCCCGTCCAAGTCTGAAGGCTAAAAAGACCAATGTCCCAGCTCAAATAATCAGACAGGGCAAGTTCCCTCTTACTCAACCTTTCTGCCCTATTTTGGTCTTCAACTGCTATGAGGAAGCCCATGTGAGAGAGGACGATCTGCTTTATGCAGTTTACAATTCAAATGTTAATCTGATACAGAAACACCCTCCTACATATACCCAGAATGATGTTTGGCCAAATATCTAGGCTCCTCATGGCCCTCACATTAATGCATAAAATTAACCATCAGAGCTTAGAGCCCTCTTTTTCCGGCCCCTACTGTGACAGCACCAATCACCCTGAGTGGACATCCCAGGGCCTGGAGGCATGGGGATCTCCTAGGCATAGAGCACACAGCATCTCCTCAATACCATTATTCAGGGTGCAAGTCTACTGCTTCAGCAAACTCTGATGCTAGCAAGATGCTGGTTCTCAGGCCTTCAGGCTTGGACTAAATCTACACCACTGGCTTTCCTGGACCTCCAGCTTGCAAACACCAGATAGTGGGACTTCTCAGTCTCTGTTAGTATGTGATCATATCCCTCATAATACACCTCTTTCATCTATCTATCTATCTATCATCTATCTATCTACTGGTATCTCCTATTGGTTATGCTTCTCTGGAGAACTGACTAACACAATGGTACAATAGGATCTCATCCTAGCTGGTAGCTTCAGTATTGAGTATTGAGTGTGCCCTCGGCCAGATTTAGTGCTTCAACTGGGTTGTATGAACTAGGTCACAACCCTGAAAATTCTGTATTCCTCTCTGCCTGATTAGATTTTTTGTCTTGGAAGGTAAGTATGTAAATACTCATAGGACCTTGAGCCTACCCCTGAACCCCAACTTCTACCATCCTATAGGCATATAGGCCAGGTAAGACCAGGGGTGTGAGCAGGAAGCAGGAACCGATTCCCCTGACCCTGACACAATGCCTCTTAAACAGAGAAAACACTATTTCTCACTCAGTTGAGCTCTAGACAGGAGGCTCTTGAATGATATCACTATAGCTTCCCCAATGCTGGTTAGTCAAGGCCAGAGATAGCCCTGCAGCCTCAGCTTTCACAGGGCTCAGCAATTCTACAAAGTCATTTCATGGACCTGGTCCAGTCTTGGCCATAGACGCTCCTTACGCACTTGGGTGATTGGGTGACAGTGTTAACTTTTGAGGCCAGGATATGGGGCATATGAGCCGTTCCAGTGAGAGTGCATATTCTTTCAATAGTGCTAATGGCCCTGGGGTGTATAGTATCTTGTGAAGACCTCATCTGTGCAAAATTGCAAAAGATAACTTTAAGAAGCTGCCATTTATGCCCAACCATTTACCAACATGACTTTATTAGCCGCCACAGACATGACTCTGGGCAGCAGCTTCCTTCTCTAGGGTGACTGTGTTCCTGTGACCCCAGCTCTGACTACGCTGCCTGCTCGGGCCATTGAGTAGGGAATTGGAGTTGGCCTGAGACAACTCATTTGTAATGACTAGAGCATTAATTATAAGTAATTCAGAAAATGTCCTGGTGACTATGCATGCATTGAGTGGAACCAATCAAACTGGTGAAGCCAGGCACTGAGGAGGCCAGGCAGCTGCTTTGCAGAGGGCTCAGGTGAGAAGTGAGCTGAGGGCTGTGTACCAGGTGCCCGGCAGCCCTACATTAGCAAAAGGAGGCTGCTATAACCTGGGAAGTGAAGCAATAAAGAATGAAGCAGGGAACAGAGTCTGAGAGTAGAAGAAAGCCCCCCATTATTTTGAAGAAATTAAACACTTAGAAAAGCACTAAGGATATTACAAGCTATTATCTGACATTAATATACAGAAGCTGATAATGGAAAGAAGTTCGTGATCTCTTAGACTAAATCAGTACATACTTAAGCAAGACAAGCAAAATAAAGGCAAGGCAATTATCAAACGAGGTCAAATGCAGATACATCAAATCTAACACTTGATGGAATTTTTCAACCTAGCTTGTGATCCACAAGGCTCCCTAGGGAGGCAAGCAGGCATTTCACAAGTAAACTCTTCCATCTTACTAGTACTAAGTAAACTCTTACTAAGTTCATTCCTGACATCCTCTAATCTCCAAACTTCTAGGAAATTATATTGCCACTAAATTCCTATTTTTCCAAATATATGGCATATATTTGGTATAAATAAATATGCATTATTTTGACATATTTTAGTCCCAAATCTATTTTATGCCAATAGTTCAGGTCTTTGGTTCTCTTTCCTAGTTGTTTTCTAGAATTTGTTTCTCACAAATATTTTCTTAAGAGGCCCTGTTAATACTAGTAAATATGTTAAGCTTTGTAGATGATATGGTTTCTGTCACAGCCACTCAACTCTCTGTCTTTGTAGCTCAAAAGCAGCCATGGACAATAGAGTGACAAAGAAGCATGGCTATGTTCCAATGAACCCCACTCCCCAAACCCGGTGGTGTAGACACAGCTCACTGGCGGCAGCCTGCCAACCACTGTCCTACAGGAACCAAACAAGAGGGAAGGTGCTCCTGACAGTGAAGCCAGTTCAGCCTCCATGGGCTTCCAGGTGAAGGGGCCCCTTCCCTGCCAGCAGGACCATTCGAGCAGAGGGAGATGGGCCACGCCAGCCCTAACCCGAGTGACAATGCTGGCTCACAGCAGTGCTGACATCACTTTTCCGCTCAGAATCCTCCATAGCTCCCCAGCTCACTTAAGAGTAAAAGATAAGCGCTCCCATCTCCTGCTCACCCCAGTGCCTCTCTGGTGTCACTTCCTTCCCTTCCCCCTCTTGCTGCTCCAGCTGCTGGCCTCCTTGTGCTCTTCCAGGGAGCCAGGAAGACTCCCCTTTGGGATCTTTGCACTTAGGATCCTGGAATATTCTTTCTCCAAAAATCTACAGAGCTCACCCTCTCACTTCCTTCAGGCCTTGACTCAAAGCCACCTTCTCAGTAAGGCCTTCCCTGTTCGTCTTACCTGGATTTCACTTAGCTCTGCATATTCCCTTCTCTGCTGCATTTTTCCCTTGGCACCTACCACGACTTAGCATAATGTATATATTCCCTTACTTAGCGTTTATTTCTGTGTTCCTCTGCTCTGCTTGAATGCAGGCTTCTCCGGGGCAGTTTGCCGAGTGCAGTATCCCCGTTTACCTAGAGCCGTGTTCGGGACATCATCAATAAATATTTGTTAAACGAATGCGTCCTGGCCCATCATCCTAAGAGGATCTGCATTCAACTGAAGCATTTTCAATTAAATGAGGCTTCTCTTTTGTCTGAGCGCACATTCCCTTGCTCTCCACGCTAGGCATCTGCCTGCCTGGGAAAGATGAGAAATTGTTGTGGAGTGAATGTAAAGAAAAAAAAACGGAGGTGGTTTTCACTTTTGAAAGTCGAAAATCTAGATTGCTGAAGCTGCACCATAGCTGGCAAGTCAGGCTATTGTCTTGAGAAAGGATTATCCAAATAGCTTTATCTTCCTTCGCGCATCAACACCTGGGCTCAATCAACACCTGGATTCAATTATGGCTGTTATTCTGTGGTGTGAAGGCCTGTTCTGTGAGGGAGGGGCTATGGCAGAGGGAGGAAGAAGAAAAGCCCACCCCTTGTGGGATCCCGGGTTTGGTGAGAAGTAAGGAGATGAGGCAGAGGGAACTGCTTGGTTACCCCATGTCCCCTCTGTGGGCTTGGGTGCAGAGGAGAGGGTAAATTAGATAAGTCGCCAGAAGTGCTAATAGGAGGAGCCATTTATAGGGTTCCTTTTTGGCACTCTGGGAAGACGCTTGCTAATAGGCAGGCTCCCATCAACCCTGGCCTTAGCCGGAGATCATCCTGGAGTGTCGTCAAGCACAGGACAGCCCCCAGTTCAGGTTGATTGACCCACCAGGAGGTCCTGGGAAGTATGGCTACTGAGTTGAGAGTCCCCGGGTCCCCTATGGCAATACCCCACAGTGGGGCCTAGGAGTGAAATTTCTGGCCAGCAGGCTGGCTAGAGACATGAGACTCAATAATAAGATACTAGCAGCAGCCAAGGTGAGGCCAAGTCAGCAGGGAACTTCACTAGACTTGTTGGCTGAGCAAGGACACGGGATGCTGATTTGCGTCAGCCACCCACTTTGGCATTAGAAGCTGAGGAGACATTATCCCAGTGACTAGGCAGGCAAGGGAGCTGGCAGCTAGCACCAGCAGGAGGCTGGGAAGCAATTCCTCACTGTAGCAGGCCTGGCTTGGTCCCACCAATCTTGTTCCCTCTTCTGGAGCACATAGGAAAAGTACATTTACTAACCTGCTTTGCAGGCAGACAAGACCTTGTGACCAGGTTCTGGTAAATGGAAAGGGAGCAGTATTAATGTCCACCATGCACAATTTCTTTATGCATCTTCATTCCCAGAAAAGCACTAAGGCCATGTGTTGGGGGGGTGGGGGGGGGCAGGGGGCAGATAATGTTTTGAAGAAAAAAAGTAAAAGTAAAAGGAGCCTGCCCTAGCTGGTTTGGCTCAGCGGATAGAGCATCGGCCTGCGGACTCAAGGGTCCCAGGTTCGATTCCGGTCGAGGGCATGTACCTTGGTTGCGGGCACATCCCCAGTAGGGGGCGTGCAAGAGGCAGCTGAATCGATGTTTCTCTCTCATCGATGTTTCTAACTCGCTATCCCTCTCCCTTCCTCTCTGTAAGAGAATCAATAAAATACATTTAAAAAAAAAAAGGAGCTTGGATCATTAAATCACTACTTGGAGAAAAACTGCCCTTCCTACATTAAATCACGACATGAAAGGTAAATAAATCGTGTTTGTATTAAGCCACTAATATTTGGGGGGGGGCGGTGTTTGTTATAGAAGCTAGCATTATTGTCCTAATACATCTCTTCAACACCAAGCAATATACTCTTCCTCCATAGGCCCAAATACCAAAGTGAGGCGCTATGAGATATCAGATTTTGTTTTTTTCCTAAAGAGAAATTAACTATTACCTAAAGGCATTATTTAACTTTTTAACTTTTAAAATTGGACTAAAGTTATATCAGAGGAATACTTAGTTAATTTATTTTTCCATTAAGTAGAAGTTTAGGAGAAAGACCAAGTTAATTACAGACAAAAGTAAAATATCATATTTTATTCTTTGGCACATCTGTGTTAAGTTGGAAGTAAAATTTGTGATCTCATTACACACAATTTGGAAGGAAGGTTTGAGCAGTAATTCTAAGATTCTAATTCTAGCTTCTCCGCTCTAATAAGTGAAGGAAAGTACAGAAAGAAGGAAATATGCTAGGGGCTATGCACGAGGCTTTCAAATCACTCCCAACTCGGTTTGACTTTTGCTCAGCCTCGTATAAATTGATGACCTTGAGAAGGTCAATTAATGAATCGGAGCTTCATTTCCTCACCTGAAATGGGGAGGATACTACCTCTTCGCAAGCATTAGGAGTTACATTATGTATCAATCCCTTAGCCCAGTGCCTGACACACAGCACTTGCATAATGATTTGCAGATTTAAAAAAATCATAGACATCAACAAAAAGAAAAGACAGAACTATGCAGTTGAAAAGAAACTTTTATACTCTAGGTGCTGCATCTTGAAGAAATGTCATATTTTTCAACACTTAAGAATAAATTTTTTCTTCTCTCTAGTTTGTTTATCTGATTCTCTCTCTCTCTCTCTCTCACACACACACACACACACACACACACACACACACACTCCCTATATAAAATTTTTATTTGTATTGAAATATGCAATTAAAATCTTCTGCAAAATAATTAAGTCCTAAGCTTGGAACTTCACAAAGCTGCAATTCGAGATGACAGACGTGCCTCCTTCCAAATAACCATTTGGGACAAGTAGCAACACTCCGTTGGGACTCTATAACTAATAAAAAAACTTTAAGAAAGCCACACAAGAGGTCAATATTTCCTTAAGTGGAATGTGACCCCACTTTACCCCTAAAGGGACTGATACCACTAAAGATGTACAAGCAGGGGATGGATGGCCACCCACATAGGATGTTGAGAGAGGGGAATTATACATTTTTTCTGACTGCCTTTGATCTGCCCAGCTGTGAGAAATAACCTCTTGCTTCCTGCAGGCCCAACACCAGCAGTGCCTGAAATAGAGAGCCCGGCCTGGAATGCCACAGGAGCCCACTCCCCGAATAAATGTGTCAGCTGTGTCTAGAGTAGACTTTGCTGCCAGGGAGCCCCTGGGTACCAGGCTGCAGCCTTCTCTTGCCCCCAGTTACTATGAATTTATGTCTTTAAGTGACTTTTTATTTGATTAATCCCAACAGCATATGTATATGCACATATGCCCATACATGTAGGTGTATATACATATATATATTCACATATATTTGAAAATAGGTTGTACAAATAAGAATAAGACCTTTTTACTCCTCCCATAAACACTGCTTCGTATACCGCATCTAGATTAATCATTGGCTCTCCCAGCTGGCCATGGCTCAAAGGAAGGTTCTTCACCAGTTAAGGTGGGGAAGCAGATGCGTAGTTGAGGGGCCTCAACTTATTTTTCTTCCACTTTCCACTTGACATCTGACATTTCCCTGCATATACCTAGGTTGTGCACAATTCCCTTCTCACCAATTAATATTACCCCTTTCTCCCTCCTCAACAAACCAAGTAAAAATGCAAGCAAGAGTGACATTGACAAGGAGATAACCTTTATTGTACTTTATAGAAAACAAAGGATTTGTCCGTTACAAATGTTGGTGTTTTCACTATCATTTTAAAGGAATTATATACTTCGTGGTGAGTGTGACACACCAGAATATCATGGCAGTGGATTTGGGACCACTGTGTGGCTGGTTTTCATAATGGTAAGATGCCATTTATCAGGTCTTACTGTTGCCAGGCAGATTATGTACATTGTCTCACTGGACCCTCTCACTAACTCTATGAGGAGTTTACCAGAGAGGAAACTGAGGCTGAGAGGTTACCTGTCCAACCCTACTTCCTAAGGTTAGTAAGAGGTTTCACAGTCAGTACTGCACTTACCATTATTATTGACTACCTAGTTTTCTAGAGGAGTCCTAAATAGAAGGGAATATTTTTTAAATACTTCCATCGGTTTCAGAGAGGAAGGGAGAGGGAAAAAGAGATAGAAACATCAATGATGAGAGAGAATCATCGACCAGCTGCTTCCTACACGTCCCCTACTAGGGATTGACCCTGCAATCAAGCCACTAACCTCTTGGTTCCTGGGTCAATGCTCAACCACTGAGCCACCCCGGCTGGGTGAGAAAGAATTTTGACCACTGCTAAATTAATTTGAAATTTTGTCATTGCTCTTGTCATTGATGAGGAAGGCTCAGTGAGGTCAGCTATTAAAATTCTGCCACTGATTAAAATTTTTAAAAAGTGGACTCAGTTCCAACTAGGCCACTCAGGAGGTCCATATGTTTCTTTTTTCTGTGGTGTTTTTTTCAATAACTTGAACGCAATATGTGTAGTGGTTAAGATCTCAGACTCTACAGACAGACTGCCTAGATTTGCGTCCTGACATCACCTCTCACTAACTGAGATGACTCGGGTAGGTTACTTACCCTCTCCATGACTCAGTTTCCTCTCACCTATTAAACAGAAAGCACAATAGTACCTTTCTATGCGTTAATAAAACATGTAAGCACTTAGTACATTGTCAGGCACATGGTAGGAACTACATATGTCTTCACCATTACTATTCCTAGATATCAAGAAATCACATTGAATATATGTCAGTCGGCCACCTTGAAACAAAAAGAGAGATAATAAAAAAGATGGTGGCATAAAGAAAGCTAACATCTAAAGGCTACCATCTCTTTGACAGGGATTGTACATTCTCTAAACACTTGGTGAGGTGGGTTTTATAATCTCTGAATCCATGGGCATATCTCATATTAGTTGTACCCACAGATTCATAAGTAGATGGTGAAGCAAGGATGCAAACCCAGTTGATCTAACTTCTAAGCCTTACTTCTACCCACAATAACATGCTATAGATCTTCTGTAATTTTACCCCAACTCAGTGACATTTGAGAAGAGACTGAAGAGAAAAATATCTTTAGGAAAAACAGTTCTTTGCCATTTAAAAATACCAAAATGAGCACATTACCCTTAGCATTTGCATTGAATTTAAATTATTTCTTTATATTGGATAATGTGTGTCATGAATTACAAATGAAGACTTACGTAATGCTATACTCAGTATTGGCTGTGGAGTGGGCATGAATGATCCTTAACTCAAGTAACACATGGTCTACGAAAGGAGATAAGACAGACACACAAATAAGGATTCAACTCATTGTGGATTTAATGTTTGGTATGATGACTATGGGATGGATTATCCCAAATGAAGACACAATTTTGAGCAAAGACATTGAAAGAGGAAAGAAAAGAATGGAGTAAGTTTGGATGGTCCTCTTCACAAAGCTGTCAGAATTTCTGAAATTCTGGTAGGAATTCAGGCAGGAAGGCAGAAGAAAGGAAGATTTGGCTCCATATCAGACTATAGACACTAACACACAAAAAGGTCAAGTGATTTGCTAAAACTTTCAATAAATTAGCACATCCAAGACACGCAAATACCTCAAATCAGAGGCTCCAGGGCCACAATAGTTTCTCCATGGGCATCATTCAGGGTCCACCAAAATCAGGATATCCATCCACAAGATGTTTGGCCTGTCAGTTACCTATGGCAATTAGACATAATCTGCACTGGTTTCCTAGGGCTTCTATAACAAAGTACCATGAACTAGTGGCTTAAAACAACAGAAATTTATTCTTTCATGGCTCTGAGGCCAGAAGTCAGAGATCAAAAATTCACTAAGGCCATGCTCCCCTTGAAAGCTCTGAAGAAGAACATTCCTTGCCTCTTCCAGCATCAGGTGACTCCAGGTGTTCTTTGACTTGTGGCAGCATCACTCCAACCTCTGCCTTCATCTTCACATGGCTGTCTTCCCTCTGTCGTTGTGCCTGATCCTCTTCCTGTAAGAACAGTCCTCTTCACAAAGTTGTCAGAATTTCTAAAATTCTGGTAGGAATTCAGGGAGGAAGATAGAAGTCATTGTACTTAGGGGACACCCAAACCCCAAGATGATTTCATCTTGAGATCCTTATCTAATACATCTGTAAAGACCCTATTTCCAAAGAAGGTCCCATTCTAAGGTTCCAAGTCTTAATATTTGGAGACCATGATTCAACCCACTACAGAAGCCACCTCTGTACCCTTTTACTTTGATGCCAGGCATAACCAATGACCACCCTCAGGTACCCACTCGGGGGCCACATAGGATCCTTTGACCCCCATCTCAGTTCTGCCAGCTTTGCCTCTCTCGACAGGTCAGGTGGGTGCATTCCGAATGTCACAATTTTGAAGGGGGAATAAAATTTATTTTGAACACATGCTCCATGAGCAGGAGTCTGAGGAGACAGCGCGTGCTTCCCTCTTTCCAGAGGGCTGTTGCTGCGCTGCGCTTGCAGTAAAACACTCAGAGGGAACTGCCGAGCTAGGGAACCATGACCCCCCATTAGAAACTCTGGGTGGGAAACATGCCACCCCGAGATAAGGAGCAGGGGACCGAAGGGAGCAAGCCACTAGGGCACCACGCTCGGTCTCTCATCAGCCTGAATGACACAGACAGAGGCGCCAAGGAAATGGATCTTGTTAAATGCTGACTGACTGACGGTGTCGACCCAGAAACAGGTGGGCGAGCAGCGTGAGAACACATGCCTCCAGAATGATCCCGGGTTCCGGAGAGTTCTGGCTCTTCAGTCAGCACCACAGACTGAAGCATGACATTTTTCTCCAATTGTTTTAAACTGAGCTTGTCGTTAGACTTGCGGGAGAGTAGGAATCCCCTCAATATGAATGCCAGCTGCTGAGTGTATTTGCTCAGGCACTTTTCAGAGCACAGGGTTTTTCAGTGCTTAAAGGGGTCTCTCACCCCAAAAAGGTTAAGAACCAACAGGTTGTCCTTCTCCTCTACGTGAATTTATCATTTATTGTGGAGCTTTTGTTCTTTTGTCCCAGATATAATGCTAGAAGTCCTTGAATAAACTCTGAACTTGTTGATTGATTTAGATTTAAGAACAAACAGTCAAAGATCTTAACTTTGTCTCCCCTACCTGATCACAGATCTTCTGGGGGAGACTTCTGATGTAAATGATTGCGATCAGAATGGGGAAGTTAAGATGTTTGCTCCCTACAACATAGGATATTCTACAGAAGAGGCCTATTCCCAAAGCAGATGATTGACATTTCTGGTCTAACTGGTCAGCATTTCATGGAACCTTTGTAGGCTGCTGCAAGGGAGGCTGGGACTGTCAATCTCTTCGCTGTGGATTTACATTACTTGATCTTTATCTCAGAAGAATGATCAAAATTAGTGAATTCCATATATCATTTCAATGGCCTAATGGAAAAACTGTCCTGGTTGGTAAGATCAAGTGAAAAGAAGGCAAACCCTACTGAGGACAAAGCCAATGGACTACTTTTTGTATGGTTCATGATTTTTACATTTTTAAAAGACTATAAAAAGAGAACAAAAACAAGATACTCCTCCCCTTCAAAACACACACACACACACACACACACACACACACACACTGGAGAGCACGCAACAGCAAAGCACAAATTATTTACCATCTAATCCTTTCCAGAAAAAGTCTGAAACCTTGGCCTATATTCTAATGAAATTAAACTCAGCTGTCCAACCATGGCTTCAGAAATTCAGATAGCATAGAGTAGGGCTAAATCAGAGGTTAATCATAATGGAAATAAATGACTGCGTGTGAATCCTGTCTCCATCTTTTCCTAGCCAGTCACCCTGGGACTCAATCACTTTACCTGCAAAATGGGGATAATTAAAATACCTCCTCGATGCATTGTTGTCAGGATAAGACAACAATTACCCTTTTAAGGCACTTTGCAGCTTAGCACATAATAGAACTAACACTCAGTGAATCCCAAAAGTATTTAAATGCATTTCATAAAAAACACTTTCAGGCAGAGAGGAATCTGAGCTAATACATCCTGAGCAGTAAACACTGTTCAGTATTTAAATGCTTTTAGTGAAAAAATACACTAAAAGTGTCCTAAATCTTAGAGATACTGCAAAATACCACATACCCGTCTCTCAGCCTTGAAGCTGATACAAATCCAAATTTTATCGATGAGACAACTGATGTCAGGGAGGTTCATTAATTTACCAAAAGTTACAGTTTCCTGCTTCTGACATCAAAGTGTCTATTGTAATGTGGAGAAATTATGTCATCCCTACTCATTCGAGATATGTTTATTCATTCATTCAATCTATCATTCATTCAATAAATATTTTAAAATCAGCTGTCACATATCAAGCACTGCATGAGGCACTGGGAACAAGGTGGGGGACTCTGCCCCTAGTGAGTGGGACTAAAGGAGGTTGGCAAACAAATAAATACAAAATATAATGTGTTACAGATGCTAAGATAGAAGCCTGTGTAGGGAAAAGAGAGAAGACCAGACTCCAGTTTGGAGGGCATTCACCTGGCAGAGGGAGCAGCATGAGCAGAACCCAGGGATATGAAAGAATCCAGCATGTTCTGAGACCTGCAGGGAGATTGGCATCAACGAAGGAGATCCCACTGAGGGAAAGTGGAGGCTAGAGCATAAAAGGCCATGTATGATATGCTGAAGGGTTTGAACCTCATTCTGTAGCAGCTAGTTTTGGAGTTTTCAGCAAGGGAATGATAAGGTTTGCACTTCAGAAAAATCATCCTGGAAGCAGTAGGGTGTGTGATGGATGGGGGGAGTGGGGGAGGGGCAAACTGGAGTCAGGGCAATCAATTAGGGATCTGTCACAAAAGACCAGATAAGAGAGAATCATATCCTGAACCCAGGCAAGATGATTAGACTGTCAGGAGAGAAGAGGGAGAGAGAGGCTGAAGGTGGGATCTGCAGAAGTTCATATTCATTCAGAAAGTGGCATGATAAAGAGAAGAATGAGCACATGACAAGTCCTGGGTTTTGAGCTCAATGAGAAGATAGTGGAGTGATTTATTCAAAAGGAGCAACACACTCTGGGAGGAAAGGTCATTTGGTCAGTTTGGGACATGATGAATTTGAAGGACCCGAGAGGCATCCAGGGGGTGATAGCTGGTGTACATGACTGAGATTCAAGCTGAAGATCCAGGCTGGAGACACAGATGTGTGAGGAACCAAGACACAGAAAACAGGTGGAACCCTGGAACTTGATGCATTTTTATGTCAAGGAAGAACCTAAGGAATACCAATGTTTAAGGAATAGGCCAAGAAAAAACACAGATAAATGAAAATGTCAAGATGGTTACCAAAACCCAGCAAAAATGCCATCCCTAAAACTAGGTGAGGGCAAGAACTCACAAGGAATCCCTGGTGTGGGGACAATGCCTCCTGCCACACAGAGATCTAAACAGTTGAGAAGTGAAGAGCATTGGGCTTAGAAACAAGGAGGTCCCTGGTGAGATTTGTGAGAGCCCTTCCTCAGGCGTGAGATGGAGTCAGAGCCTGGCCACAGGACACAGGAAGTGGAGGGAGGGGTGAGCGAGTCGAAAGAGCAGGTGGAGCGATCCTTCTGGAAGTTGGCTGTGAGGGAGGCATAGAGAGGAAGGAATGGAGAGAGATGCAGGACGAAGCTGCTGTGGCTTTTGCCTTTTGTTTGTTTGCTTTAAGACACACACAAGTCTTATAGGCTTGGGAACTATGCCTCTAAGAAGAGAGGAACATTTTGGGAATATACAAGAAGAAGGAGTAGAAGAGTGAAGCAGGCTTTCATCTGGTCAGGGAGGATAGGTCATGGGGGCTGGTGGAGATCAGACATGCCCTCCTACTCTTTTCCTACCACCTCTTTCATCCATTCCAATGTCCACTGAAGCATCACTTCCTTGGCTCAATACTCTGTTTCTCACACTGTTTTCATTAATACTGCAGGCTCTGGAACCACATTTCTTGAAGCCAAATCCTGGCTCCACCACTCTCTAGTCACAGGGCTTTGAACAGGTACTTCACCTCTCTGTGCTTTGGTTTATTGATCTACAAAATGCAGATGATCAAAGGACTTAACTGAAAGAATTATTGAGAAAATTAAGTAAGCTAAAATGCCTAAAATACATTGCACAGACCTGAGTATTGCATAGGTACAAAATAAATTGAGATTGTATCCATTTTTTTTACTGTATTTCTCCATGGTAGCATTTATCATTAATTTACTAAATACTTGTATAATTAATTATTTAACGCATGACATCTCCAATTGAGTAGAAGATCCTTGAAGGCCTGGGGCAGTCTTTCTCTTTCTTTATTATATCCTAAGGGACCAACAAGGACTAAGCCACCAAGGAATATTTGTGGAGCCAACTGAACTTACTTGACCACGACTACTGAGGGGGGTAGAAAGAGAGAGATCAATAAGATACACCAAAAGGACTAGACTACAGAGTGACTTTGGAGAACAGTTTAGTGAAAGCAAAAGAAGAAACAAGTTCAAACAACAAGAGATTTTTATCTTTATCAGAGATTGGCAAGTATTTGAAGTTTAATGCCCCATTTAAAAAAAAAAGAAAGAAAGTGTGGAGAGTGGCTACAGTGTTTGGACAGGTTCAAGCCTCGGACTACTGAGAGGGCACAGTCCTCTCGTGGCCATGTGCAAGTCCCAGCTTGGAGGTCAGAGCCCTCCCAGCACAATTATAGCCAACAGCTGTAGTTGTAAGCTTGAACCTATGGTCCGAACACGTGGCCCCACGTGACTGAGTGATGTGGGCCTGATAGAGTTCAGGTGCATGTAGTTGACTAGGATCGAAACCCACGAGGATGTTGTAAACATCTTGACCACGCCCTTACTTTGCCTCGTGGCATCTGCTGTAAAATAAAGACGTGTGGGGGATGTCGCTGTCTCTCAGAGAAGCAGCGTCCCACCGAGACCCAGCTTTCATTCTCTTGTCTGTCTTTTCTAAGCCTTTCAGCCGCCCCCACTCAGCTTCACCCTTGGCCGTGCTGGTGCGGCACAGAAAGAAAAATGGTATCTGTGCTAACGATAAGGTGGTGAAGTTAGTTGCTAGTGTAGACGTGTTCTTAATAACGTGCCCATCTGGACAGCAAGGAGAATGACCTCCAAATGCAGCCAAAGGGTTTGTGCTTCTCTCCTCCCGACTCCTGGAGGTGTGGGATAAGTGCCTCAATTACTTCCATTTTAAAATGGGGAAGATAAGACCTTTTTGCCAAGTTTTGATGAATAAATGAAAATGTGTATATAAAGTACAAGGTACATAGTAGGGAGTCAATAAGTGGTAGCTGCTCTTACTAGCATAATGAATTATTCATTCAGAGCAGATGTATTCCTGAGTGGTTGTATGCAAATCAATCAATACTTGAAATGCACTGCTGTGTTTGCTCAATAAAAGGATCTCATGTTGAAGCCTTTTGTAAAACATAAAATCACTCTGTGAAGTACTGACCCCCCCCCATTATTTAATTTGTGTAGTTCTTTTATTAATGCTGGAGTATGATCATGCATAGCAATGTGATTATACTATCGGCACCTATGGGCAAAATTATACGCCTGTCGCGTGGGTACAGGTCCCTCCAAGGGGCAATTTCCAGAAGAAGAGAGAGTCCTGTCTCAGCGTAGAGACTAGAGCTGAGTTGAGGATCCTATAAGACAGAAGGCTAAGGTAGGGCATTACAAAACCTGGATTCCAATCTTGGCTCCATTACTTACTTGCATGGCCTTGAATAGTTAATTAAGCTGTTTGAGCCTTCGTTTCTTTACCTGTAAAATGAGCTTCATAATCCCCATCACATATAACTGCTGGCACATAGTAGAGGTTACTCAAGTCAGGCACTTCATCCTCACTCCTCAGCAGTCCCGCCATGCAGGTAGAGACTAACACGTAAGAAATATGAATCCCAGGCAGAGGCCATCAGAGGTTTGCAGGACTTTGGTGATAGAGTGTGGAAGCTGCAGCCCGTGCAGCAGCAGGAGGTGGCAGCATCAGGAATGGGAAATGAGCCAGGACATTAAAATGTCTTGTATTCCCCAGGCTCCTTCACTCCTGCTCTCTCTTAGCATTAGTCAAGCCTTTCCAAAGGCCCATCTCGCCTGTATGGAGGCAGGACCCCAAGCAAAGCGTTTGGACCAACCTGGGGCCAAAGAAGAAAGGCAGAGCGAGCTATCCGCCAGACCAACATCCTGGGAGACCCCAAAGCAGGAGGGCCCAGCATGTCCCTGTGAGCAGCGCTTGGGCTGCGGCTCCTCCCACATACAGATCCCTCCCTCCCCAGAGCAAATCTTCAGGGTCTAAGGTTTGAATTCATAAGGGAGGTTTTTCCACTTTCGTCTCTCTAGTTAACCTCTAAGTAAATTTAACTATTTCTTAGAGACCGTTGACATAGGACACACCTAATTCTGCCAAGAGCTTCTTGCCTCATAAATTAGGATCAGATGAAAATAATAATAATAATAATAATAATAAAGCAAAAAAAGAAGTCTTGGGGCTGTTATCTACAGAAGGGTGGGGCAGGTGATAAGTTTTCCTGAAGCCCCTCAGCTCCTCTCCTCTTTCACAGGCCTTGTGGACATGGCGGTTAATCTTCCAAATGCAGCCAGGATGGCCGGCCCCGGCCCCTGCCCCTGCCCCTGCCCCTGCCCATGCCCCTGCCCCTGCCCCTGCCCCTGCCGCCCTGGGAGCGGGGGCTTTCTCAGTGCTCATCAGCCAGTCTTTCCTGGGGCTGCCCCCTCAAAGGCTCATTGGCCTCTCAGTTGCTCGAAGACAGTCCAGCTAGAGCCTCAGGCAACACAGTCTCGCTCTGGCCCCAACCTCCCCTGCCCTACTCCCCTGGTTTAATTTTACTTTAATCACAAGCATAGAGAAGGACATTTTCAACAGATCAAAGGGACACAGTGAACATGAAAGGAACAGTCAGGCGCAGGTGATGTGATATCTGCACAGAAAGATGAGATCCTTTCGGGGATGCTGCGGAGGCTGGGAAACAGGTGGCGAGAAGCCCTCTTTGGGAGATGCAGAAATTTGCAAGCAGACTGTGCAGTCAGAAGCTTGGGACAATGTTGCCTGGAGTGAACTGGCTCGGCAGAAAAGAGCCAATTCTGGGAGCACTGAGGTCATCGGCTCCATAACCCCCATCCCCTCCATCCCTACCCCTCTGCAGCATGCTCTCAGCACTAAGAGAAGCCTAAGGTATCGTCCCATTATCTGTGTACTGCAGGGGTATTCAGTATAGTCGAAAGATAAGGCTATTAAAATCAGTGAATAACATTAACTTACTTATTCGGAAGTGCAACCATTCGGAACACAGGCATCAGCAAAGAACTCTGAATCATAATAGGTGTCAAAAAAAATCCCTGCCGAAACAAAAGAGGATTCTGGGCTGCGGGCAATTATCTGTACTTTGATCTGAGGGGTAGGTGCATGGATATTTAGTTTGTAAATATTCATGGAGCTGTGCCTCTATGATGTGTGCACGTGACTGTTATATCTCAATTTTTTAAAAAGTTTACAGAAAAGTTCCTGCCCTAGAATTACAAATTTTTATAGAGAGGAAAACTCCCTTTGCCCTCTGGTGGGACTATTTACTGTTGTTTTTGGTAAAATTCAAGCAAAGTGGATCACATAATATCTTGGCCCTCAACAGTTGTCATAAAATGGAAGTGATCAGATGTAGGAAGGGGGCAGTGGGAGAGTCTACTAGTTTCAGGTACAAATGTGAAAAGCCGGGCATAAAAAAAGGAGACAGAGAGAAAAAGAAATCATAAAAATCAGACCCAAGAGGACACAAAATAAAGCCATTATCAGGCTTCTTAGCATAGAAGCAAATGGTTGTATAAAACCACAAAGCCCTGAGAGAGCATTAAAATTTAGTCTCTCTCCCCAGTCATGTGGCCTTAGGCAAGTCATCTAACCTCTCTGATCCTGGCATGCTCATGTCTTAAATGGAATAATAATAATGCCTGTTGTGCCAGGTTGTTTTGAAGATTAAATGATAAGTGTTCACGTGTAATAGTCGCAAGTAATTATAAAACTTCAACCAACTGTCCCAAAGGCTGTGGTTGACATGTCCCCTGCCTTCAACTGATGTACAATCAGATGAACAGGGCAAAAGATAACAATTCTCAGTGACTTGTGATGACAGGTGTGAGGTGGTACCTCATTATTGTTCTAATTCGCATCTCTCTGATGATTAGTGATGTTGAGCTTGGTGAAGGCCTGGGAGAGGTGGGTGTGAGGAGGAGGGGGTCAGAGTGGGGGGGGGTGAACAAAGGGGACATCTTTAATACTTTCAACAGTACATATCAATTTAAAAAATAAATACTGCCCGACCAAAAATAAGAAAGAAAACAATGTAATGGTGTTCAAACTGAAGTCAATATATACAAACATTTTGGGAGGAGTCTTCCACAAAAAGAAAAAATAACACAGCTAGAGCTTACTATATACCAAACATCGTATAAGTATTTTGCATATGTTAATACATTTAATCCTTAGGACTACTAATGAGGCAGATAGTGTGCTTATCCCTATGTTTAACAAATGAGAAAAGGCACAGGGGAACTCAATAATTTGCCCAAAGTCATTCAATGGCAGAGCCCTCAAATCCCAGGAGTCTGGCTTGAATACATGCTACTAGCCACGTATCTCTTCAGGACTAGGAAATTATGTAATACATACTTTTATGGTTTATTTGAAATAGTGTCTGAGTGAGGGCCTAAAGGTTCCTCTAGAGGCAAATGCCATAAATTAAGCTATTTTTACTTACTAATTTTATTGAGGTGTAATTTATATACAATAAATGCATCCATTTTAAGTGTACAGCTCAATGAGCTTTGACACATGTATACTCTCACATAACTATCATCCCCAAAAGATGTAGAATAATTCCATCAGCCCAGAATGTTTCCTCTTGTTCATTTGTAGTTAGTTCCAGCCACTCCCAGACCCAGGTAACTGCAGATCTATTTCTTTCATTATACATTAGTTATGACTGACGTATAGTTATAACTTTCTGTTATAGAAATGGAGTCATACCAAATGTGCCTTTTGTATCCAGTTTCTTTTAGTTAGCATAATATTTTTAAGATTTATCCATGCTGTCGTATACACCAATAGTTCATTCGTTTAATGTTTAGCTGAATTCCACTTTAAAAATATATTACAATTTGTTTACTCATTCACTATTTGATGGATATGTGAGTTGGTTTTGGTTTGGGGTTATTGTATATAAAGCTGCTATGAATATTTAGGTACAAGTTCCAGTGAGGACACCATGTTTTTATTTATTTTGAGTAAAATAGCTCCGAGTGGAATGACTGGGCCATATGTTCAGTATATGTTTAACTTAATGAGAAACTGCCAAACTATTTCCCCAAGTTATTGCATCATTTTACATTCCCACCAGCAATGTCTGAGAGCTTGAGTTGCTCCATAGCCTCACCAACACTTGATGTTGTCAGTTTCCATTTTAGCTATTTTATTTGGGAAATAGTATGCATTGTCTTGCAGTTTAATAATGTTGAACATATTTTATGCGATTATTGGCCATTTGTACATATTCTTTTGTGAATGAAACTTTTTAGCCATTTTTATAGTGAGATGCTCACTTTCTTTGTTAAGTTTAAAAGTAGAATCTTCTGGATACAAACGCAGCCTTTGTCAGATATGTGCAGTACGAATACTTTCTCCCAGTCTGTGATGATAGGGCAACAACTGTTTGATACTCACCTTTCTCCCTAAGAAAATACCTAAGTTGTTCAAGGAAAGAGGAGTAGAATGTAGACCAATGGGAAAGAGTGAAAATAAGCATAAAGATAAAAAAAGCAAAGGAGAAGCATATTTTTAAGTACAAGGTGGGTTCTGAATTAGAAGTATATAGAAATGAAGGTAGTCAGGCAAATTGGTCAGGAGGATGATAGGAATTTGGAATTTATTTTATAGGCCGTGGGAAGCCATAAAGATTATCCAATAGGCAACTGACATAATCCAAGCTCTGCTTTAGGAAAAGTGCTTTAAAAGCAATCAATATAATTTTGAGGGCCAGTAATAAAAGTAGGGAATCCAGTTAGGAGACCATTTCAACTATCCAAGTAAGAGAAAATTAGCTTCTGAATCAGGGTAATAAAAATAAGTTTAATTTGTGGGACTCAATAGATCTGAAAACTATGGGAGGTTAGAAAAGAAGGGGCAGGTTTAGATGATGAGGACCCTGAGGTTCTAAACAGGTTGACTGACAGGCTGATGACATCACACCGCAGCTCAAAAAGGTAAAAGTAGGAGCTGCTTCTAAGAACAGGAGTCAGGATTTTTTTTTAATTATAGTTAATCTATATTATATCTGTATTTTAGAAGTATTACTTCTTAACACTATTGAGTCTTCTAATAAGGTATATCTCTCTCCACTGATGTAGGTCTTTATTATGCAATATTTTATAGTTTTCAGTGAGCATTTCTTTCGCATTTTTGTCAGATTTATTCTTAAGTACTTATATGTTTATGCTATTGTAAATGTTGGTTTTGAATTTTAATTTCTAATTGTGCATTGCTAGATATAGAAAGACAGTTGATTTGCAACTTTGAAAAACTCACTTCTTAGTTCTAATACCTTGTGTATAGATTCCACTGAATTTTGTACATAGATGATCATGTCATCTGTGAAAAAAAGACAATTTTATTTTTTAATCTTTCACCTGGATGCCCTTTGTTTCTGTTTCTTGCCTAATTGCACAGTCTAGAGCAGGGGTGGGCAAACTTTTTGACTCGAGGGCCACAATGGGTTCTTAAACTGGACCAGAGGGCCGGAACAAAAGCATGGATGGAGTGTTTGTGTGAACTAATATAAATTCAAAGTAAACATCATTACATAAAAGGGTACGGTCTTTTTTTTTTTAGTTTTATTCATTTCAAACGGGCAGGATCCGGCCCGCCGCAGGCCGTAGTTTGCCCACAGCTGGTCTAGAATCTCCAGTACAGCTCTGAACAGAGACGTCTCTGGTTGTTCCTGATGTCAGGGGGGGTATTTAGTCTTTCACAATTGAGTACGCTGTTTGCAATAGGGTTTTTGTAGATGTGTTTTACCACATTGAGGGTTTCTTTTACTCCTAGTTTGCCTAAGCTTTTGTGACTAGATGGTAAATTTTACCAAACACTGATTCTGCATTGATTAAAATGATTATGTAAAACATTAAATCAACCCTGCATAAAAAAGATGACCATGATATATTTACTTTTGTATTATATCATTAGATTCCATTTACTAAACTTTGCCTAAAACGTTTGCACCTACGTTCACAAGGAACATTGTTTTGTAGTTTTCTTGTCTTGTAATATGTTTGTCTGTCCAGGATCTAGGGGTGTGTTTTGAGACCTCTGGGCCCTCTGGCCTGCCCCTTAACAAGCTGGAATGTTATATTCTCCCAGGGGGAATGGGTTTACTATCCCACGGGAAATGTCAAATCAGGGGTCATCTGCCATCTGCAAGGAGAAGATCATTGAGAATATGGAAATAGAATCATTTTGATTTAGAGCAAAGAAAAAAAAGAATTTCTGTGATATTTCAGAGGTATGACGAAGAACAAGAGTAGGTTAAGAAAACTGAGAAGAAAATGATCCAAATGTAGGAAGAAAACTGAAGAATTGGGTGTTTCAAATGCCTAGGAATGTTTCAAACAGTGGGCTGTCACTGTTGTCAGATGCTTCTGAGAGGTTGAGAATTTGAAACCATTGAGAAAAGTGTGCACTATGCTTAACATACGCTATGCTCCACATAATCTAAGGAGGTATGTGCCATATTTCTAAAATTTTCTTTTTATATGCTATATATTTTTGTGTAACATCTTTGTGTTAAAGTAGTAAGCTCAAGTTAACTTGTAAAATCGTTTGTGAGGGAAAACATGGAATTCCCTGCTGGCAAATGAGCCAGTGGGTGGATCATGGAAGAATATTAGTATAAACTAGGAATCAGATGTTCTGGGTCCCAGGCTGTCCCGTGGTTGGACCTTACACAAGCTATTTTGAGCTTCTCTGAGTCTCAGTTGTTTTCTCATTTTCAAAATGAGAGAGAATCTCTGGGATTATTTCTAACTTCCTAGGAATCTAATAAAGTCTTCACGGGAAGGAATGAAGGTCCATCCACCTCTCTGTGTTGCCAATCAATCCGTCAACATGTTAATCTCAACATGCATAATCTCATGTCTGGGTGGCACGCAGTCTGCGATTCTGAATTAAGTGAACATTACAACTGTGACCAACCAGGAGCAGGTCACAAACTGTCTCAGATCGTCTAAATTCTTATAACGGGCTCTGGGGAGATAATAAAGCTATTAAGTGTAGGGGGAATTGTTGACGGATTCCTATTCACCAAGTATTTTCTGCCTCCCACTCTCAGCCCTGCTCTTCCAAGCAGCAATCATGTCTAATGTGTGTTCCTCAGTGTGTACATTGAAATGTAGTCCCTTGTATACATTTTCTCTGTCTACACAATTCATCTGTCTGCCCTGGATATACACAGCCATCTTCCAACTCTAAACACCAGTCTGTATATACAATGTGGGTGGGTTGAGTTTGGATCTGACCAGGACAAGACCATGCGCCCACATGTATCTAATGATTCTGTCTTGACAATCCGCCTTTACGGCAAATGTAAACAAAATAAACAGGGACAAGACTTTTTTTTTTCAAACTCAACATCAAAAGTTATTGAGTGATCGTGCTGTGCAATAGCCAGAGGTAGTGTTAACAAAGGAGAAGCTCTAAGCTCTACTGGCTGCGTGGGAAGTGGTTTGTATGCTTAATCATCTCTAAGGACCTGTCAGCTCAGTTAGTTGGCTGGACATGGATTGCTTCAAAGGGCGTTTGCTATGCATTTGTTTTCCAAACACACTACACCTTCTTTGGAAGGTTAATTTCAAGAGATAAAATATTTGGAAGTTGATTTGAGGCGTACCCAGTTGCTCTCCTTTAAAACCCAGTCTCCAAAAGAAAAACAGGAACTGAGTTCAATGGTAGATCACCTATTAGAGTGAACCTACGCTTTAGTTAGGCTTCTGCTAGGCTTTAACTGAAAGAGAATAAGGTTTTCTTAAAGCAGAGTTTATTTCTGTTCACACAAAAAAGGCTGTTTCTCCAGTTACCTCGAGGCTCCAAAATGCAGTATCTCCAATCTACAGGACGGCACTGACTGTCTCCACAAAGGGATCATGTGGCATGGAATTCCAGGGGGTTCTCCTGAGGCCTCTGAGCATTCTTACATGGCAGGGTCCTTGCTCTGTGATCATTAGCATGGCAACAAAGAACATATGTATGGCAAATTTCAAGACAAGATGAAAAAGTAAACAAAAAACATGCCAGCACCTTTTAAGCTTCTGGTCTCCCCAGCAATGAGGTGGGGGCAGATAGATATAAAGAAACTAGAGGCCCGGTGCACAAATTCATGCATGGGTGGGGTCAGGTTGGCCAGCCCCATCAGGGCTGATGGGGCAAGGCCAGCTGGGGAAGGGGACTCAGGAGGTTGGCCAGCCTGCCCTGCCCCCAATTGGGGTGAGGGGTGCCTACCAGGGGTGGGGCCAGCCAGGGGGAGGGGCCACAGGTGGTTGGCTGGCCGGCTCCGGCCCCTGGCCGAACTCCCAGTTGAGGGGACAATTTGCATATTAGCCTTTTATTATATAGGATAGAAAGGCATCCTCCTGGCTCTGGAAGTTGAAATAATTAGTCCAGCAACAGTTCAAATATCATCTGAGGCCAAATACATTTGAGTGTTTACATGGAGTAGATGGTAACAGACCACACAGAAAATCTAAGAATTTTCCTAAAGGTGAAGAACTCCTTTCTAGGGTAGTAAGGAAGTTGTGTAGGTAGGCTCCTAAGATGGTCTCCTGGGGTGCATGGCCTGTATAATCCCTTCTCCTTGAGTGTGGGTGGGCCTGAACTAATCAGGTGAACCCTTCCAGGTGAACCCTTCCAAAAGGGGTCTAGAGGTCAGAGATCTAGAGGTCAGAGATGCCAAGCTGCAGCAGGTGCTCTCCTGTTGGCCTTGAGAAGCAAACTGCTATGTTGTAGCAAGGGCCACGTGGCAGGAAAGGGCAGACAGCCTTTAGCAACTGAGAGAAACTCCTGGCTGATGGCCAGCAAGAAAGTAGGGGCCTTTGTCCTACAAATGCAAGGAACTGAATTATGCCCACACCCTGTGAGCTTGAGAACCCTGAGCTCCAGAAATGAATGAGACCTGGGTGACACCTTGACTTCCGTCTTGTGAGACCTTGAACAAAAAACCTGGACACCTCACCTACAGAGGCTGTGAGATCGTTATTTTAAGCTACTATGTTTGTGGTAATTCTTAAAACAGTAATAGAAAATGAATACAGGCTTCTTAAAGCACAAGTAACTTGAACATAGACCAGAAGATGTTCACAACTGTGGAGAAAGGGAGGAGTAGGTAATATAAGCAAAGGCCCTGAACTAATTCGGCAGATGATAGGATATGTTTAAGATAACACCATGAAAAAGATGACCTTTACCATATATATATATATATATATATATATATATATATATATATATATGTTGATTTCAGAGAGGAAGGGAGAGGGAAGAGAAATAGAAATATCAATGATGAGAGAGGATCATTGATTGGCTGCCTCCTGCATACCTCCAACCAGGGATCGAGCCTGCAGAGCCCACAACCCAGACATGTGCCCTTGACCAGAATCGAACCTGGGACTCTTCAGTCCACAGGCTGATTCTCTATCCACTGAGCCAAACCAGTTAGGGCCCTTTACTTTCTTAAGTGAGAAATTATCTTGAAGCATACAACATGCTTAACTGGTGAGTCATTATGCCCCTTGCATGTGAGAAAACTAAGGTCTTCAGGTATTTGTCTGTTATGCATTCACATATGATTAACCAGGGATAGTGAGCTTTCTAAAATGAAAATCGAATTGAAATATGTGAAATGCTTTCCATTCCTGTAACCAGGAAGATAAGATCCAACCAGTATAGGAGGCCCCTCATTTACTTCTCATCACTCAAACTCCCTGTTGCACCCTAGCCAAGCCAAACTGCTCCCACATGCACGCACCCACTCGCCCATGCATTCCTGCATGTGGCAGATGGTTCCCTCCATATGGATTGTCTTCCTCCACCCTCTCCCTCCCCGACCAAGCTTCCCATCTCAAACTTGCTCAGTTACGGGTCTTCCATTCTGGTCAAAAGCAATTTCTCCATTGAAGCCTTCACCTGCATCCCCACTTCACACCCCAGGTACAAACTAGCCTTAGTGACCTTGTGGCACATTGAACACACTTCTCTTGACTCAGCAGTTAATAAGGACAACAGTGATAATATTCATAATAGCTCACACTCATTGGTCGATATGTAAAGCCATGTACTGTGCCTTCATAAGCATCTTCATGTTGTACTTTTATCACTTTTTTATGTGTTTGCATGCTTCTCTACCAAATGCTGAATCTCTAAAAGGCAAGAATAAGGACTTTTTCATCTTTGTATCCCCCAGAGCTTTGCAGAGTGTAGGCGGGACTCAAAATATATTTCATAAATGAGTTAAAACGAGTCAGAAGTAGTGCTGGGAATCAGGCCTATGGGTCAGGGAGCAGAGTTATTTGCTTCCACCCCATCATGATAAATATGAATGCACAAGGGCTTTGTGCAGTAACAAAATACTATGTGAATGGAAGGTGGAAGGCACCAACCCACTCCCCCTTTCTGAGTCCCTCTCTTATCTCCCACCTGCCTCTATATCATGCGGGAGCTTATCAGAAGTGCTTGTCTACTTTATCTAGCCCAGGAACCCAAAAATACAAAGAGTGTGTGTGTCCATGACAGCAAGAAGCATCATGGAGGCTGGTGCAGGGAGAACCAGGGTATCTAGCAGGCAGCACAGTGGTCTGGGCACATGTGCAGAGAGCTCAGATTCATGGAACACCCTGGAATCCTAGGCAGCGGCAGTAAGTGAGATCCCAGGTGAGGCAGCTCAAAGACCCTCATGTGCTCACCTCATGCTTAGCATTGTGTACTGAACTCCAAACATTGGTAAACTAGGCAGTCACATTGACTATTAAATGAGCTATAATGAACTCATTATCATCGAGGTAAGTAGAATGCTCCTGACTCATGTCCTGCTATTTAGAGATAGGTAACAGCATCCATCTGTGTGGTACTATCCTAGCCTTTGTCCCTTGCTCTTGTGTTTAGACAAAAGTTGATGTATCAGCTACAGCAGACATCATGCTCTGTTCTGAACCCTAGGGCTCAGCCAGAAAAAGCAGAAAAATTCTTTTCCTCTCAATTTAATATAACAGACTCTATCAGGACTTCATATCATTTTTGTTTTTCTTCCAAATAGCAAGGTATACAATCCTTTTCTTGTTTTGCAATTTCCCATGACTTTCCCCAAAACCTCCATCCTTCTCACTCTCATCCCTGCCAACTCCCACCCACCCCGCAGAGCACAGATAGACAGACCATCCCTAAATGTGTTCTGCACAAGCAAATATTGATGGGGTGAGAATGAAAGAAAAACATATTAGCATCCAACTTGCATAGTTGACATTGGGCTTTGAAAGGGCAACCTAGGGTCAGATCGAGGTATAACCCTTAGGAATAATTAGCAAGAACCTGCTTTATTTCCCATGGAGGAGAAAATATTCTTACAGCTTTTAACCTTAGGAGCAGAGGGAAACAGCCTAGTTCAAGTCAAGAGACCTTATGTGAAGCAAGACTAGGTACTAGAAAGGACATGGACATGAGAAACAGTCCCTACCTATCAAAAACTGACAATATAGTAGCCGATATGATAGAGACAGAGAGAGAGAGAGAGAGAGAGAGAGAGAGAGAGAGAGAGAGAGAAAGAGAGAATAAGTAACTCTAAATAAAGCAGAACCAGGATAAATACTACATTAGAGAGGGTGGCAAAGAGACTTGCACAGGGAAAATGACATTTATGGGGCAGTGTCTGATGCTTCTCAGCTTCCTTTTTCTGGAATGTGGGGCATCCAAAAGCTACACCCGTTCACATTTCTGAATAATAAAAAATGCATAATTTTCAGCTATGAAACATGGTCGCATTCCTAAGAAATATCACATTATCAAAGATAGCATTGCAAAACAGTTATTCTAATAGAGAAAAAGGGACCAGAGTCTTTAGATGTGTAATAACAGTTATGTTTCCTTCAGGAATTTCAGCAACAAAAATATTTTTACTAGGACCTAAGAGTATTTTGTTATTTTAGGCAATCTATTGGTTCATCAAAACCGACACAAACAACCCTAAACATTCCTGGGCAAATCTGAGCAGTACCTACGATGAGACCAAACTAAGGAAGCTTTGAGACTATTGAAATCAACCGCAGCCCCAGTCAGAGCAGACCGTCTTGCTCTTTGCTAAAAGCTTTGGTTCCCACTCCCTGCAGTGCTTCTTCCAGGAGAGGACTTACACACCCTCATTGCTGAGCTCCTCAGGGACCACATGACTTGCTTTGGCCAATGAAATGTGGGCAGCAGTGGCAGGTGTCACTTCTATGCAAAGGCTTTCAGAGTTCTGCCATGTCTGTCCCTCTGCCACCACCACTGAGGGCACTCCAGCCAGGGGATGTTCCTTCATCCAAGCTCTGCAGTGAAGATGACCATAGGGCAGAACCCCAGCAACTCAAGGTGTGGACACGCGGCACAGAGGGAGAAGTGAGCCTTTGCTGTGGAAGCCAGTAAGATGCGGGGTCATTGGTTACCAACACAGTATAACCCAATTAATTCTGATTGATATGCAAGTATTAAAAAGGAAAGAAACATACATTGAGCAGCCAGCAATTCAAATAAAACAAGGTAAATGCCATCACTTCCTATAAGCCCCCCGGGATTTCCCAACTGTGACCCTTATTAGCAGTTATAGTTTACATAATGCCACCATTTCTTGAAGACTCTGTACAAGACACTTTTCATGCATTATCTCATTTAATCCCAGCAATGATGACACTGCGGTCGATTTAGATCTCCATTTTATAGATAAGGAAACCTCGAGCCGAAGAGGGTAAATGATTTGCCAACTGTCATTTCCCTCTTATGTGCTCAAAGCAGGAATTTAACTTACTCTGTGTGGTTCCAATTCCTACCTTCATATCACTCTTCTGCAAGTCTAATTAAGGGATAAGCTAATTAGCCACGCAAAGTGACCTCTGAATACAACTTAGAGGTCATAAAAACTGGGGCATGCTAATGTGATCTGAATGAAGTCACTCGGCCTCCCTGAGGCTTAGTTTTCACATCTGTAAAATGGAGATAACATTATCTCAGTGCTGTGGGAGGGTTAAGAAGACACATGGGTACCAGCACACTGCCTGGCACCTGTCAGCACTCAGTTAATGACAATCAGTAGAACTAGTGGCTGTCCTGACACAGCCTAGGTACAGTTGGACTGAAGAGAGACTCATTCTTTCTGAGGTCCCTGGAGAAAGTAGCCCGCTCCTGGGTCCTCATGAGACTAGGCAGGGCCCAGCAGGGGCCTAAGTCGATAGATATGCAGTGCTAGGTTTTAGGGCAGGATGGGAGTCACCACTCAGGAGAGGGCCAGTGCAGGACCGCAAGACCTCACTGCTCCCTCAATCTAATAGTCGAAGCACAAATGAGCAGGGAGAGCCATCAGCCCACTAACAGATGGACCCATGAAATATAGGAACAGGTTGGGCACCGATGGCCGAATAAAGAGAGCTTAGAGGAACAGGGGCTGGCTCTGGATGAAGGCAGAGAGGGAGAGCTACAAACAAGAGGGAGCCTGCGACATGCCATGGCCCCTGACTAGCAATGAGCTGCTGGAAGCGGCTGATGGGACTAATGACAGGAGGTAATGATGATGAAAAGCACTTAAGCAACGGGCCTTCAAGTAGCTGTTGTTGTTGCTGAAAGGCCTTCATCACCTAACAAAGCAATTAGTCAGTCACCCAGCCACCCAGTCCCTCCTCTGCCCGCCTCCCTTTCCCACCTTTCCAGACCTCAGACCATTCATCCCTTTGTCTCACCAGCCCAGACTGCAGCAGCCCAGACCCAGCAAGCAGACACACACCAGCTGCAGCCCGGCCTGCAACGGCTGTCTTCCAAACCAGAGCGCCAAGGCCGGAGGGCTTGCAAAGGATGGCTGACCTTGGGGGGACCTTTCTGTCCCCGCAGTTATGCCATAAATTTTATGTGAAAAGTTACCTGTGCGTTTATAGATTTCAGTATGTGGCACTGGCCTTTTTCCAGAGCACAAAGACTAAAACCTACTGGGAGGGTGACTCAGCTGCAAATTAGAAAACAACTTTGAGTTTGGGTATTTCTCTACTCAAAAAGAAAGATTGCTAGGTTGGGAGTGGGCGATTCCTGAGTTCTTGCTCTTGCTTTTCTTCATCCTCTAAGACTTCCTCAAGCCGTGCTGTTCTTGGATTCCTTCCTTCATCCATCCAGCTGTCTCTCCTGGTGCACTGCCATCACAGCAGGTACTGTGACCGAATGCTATGTGGTAATGGGCACTTCTTGTCTGCCTTTCTGTCTTCCTTCCTCTCAAGACTATGAGCTTATAAATGGCCAGGGGTATTTCTATCCCTCTTTCTATCCTCAGTATCCAATACATGAGTGTTATACAGCACCTTGCTCAAGTTTCTTAGATATGCAACTTCCAAGTCTACAAAGTAGAGATAATAATATATACCCTATTACTAGTATATGTTCCAAGTTGGTATTTGGGAATCAAATAGGAGGGCAAAACTGGAGAGTGTTTGGAAATGCACAATGACAATGAATTACAAATGCTATGCATTACGCATCTCTGCTCTCCTCATTCATTCCTACGTTTGTTGAGTACATTGTATATACTAGACACTATGTTGATACAAATGGAGCCCTTCTTTGAAGCTCCCACAGATAAACTCACTGTCTCGCCCCCTCTGGCCATGGAGGGGCCTCTGGCCATGGCCCAAACCAGGGAATCTGCTTTTGATGGACTCTGCCTCCCCTTACTGATGTCTGTGCCCAAATCCCCAGCTTATTGCCTACTTTCTATGTAAAGATCAACAATCATATTTTTAGTGCCACCTACTAGTAGATCATGGGACCAGGCATAGAGAGGAGGAATAAAATATATAGTTAGGAAGACGTAGAGTCTCCCCCTCAAAAAGACAGAACATAATATAAACAGAAAGTGAGAAGAGTTGGAAGATACACATTAAAAATGATGTCATAGTTCAGAGAAGGGTAAGGTTTCATTAACTGACTCATTAGAAAAGTCGTAAGAAAAGAGGTGACATTTGAGTCTGATCGGGAAGAATTGCAAGGAAAGCTATTCTCAGAAAATGAGAATTCTGAGGTTTCTTAGAGGGGCAACCTTCAACCTCTTTATTGTACAGATGAGGAAATTGAGGCAAAGGAAGATTCAGTAAATTGCCCAAGATCACTTAGCTAGTAACTGGCAGGGCTGGGATACAAATGCTGGCATGACCAAAATGTGCTTTAAACAAAAGAGGCAGAAGGCAAGAAAAATGAGAGAGGAAGGTGGATGAAGAGAAAGGGGAGGAGGGATGAAGAGAGAAGGGAGGATGGAAAAAGAGAAGTTTTCAAAAAACAAAACAATCTGAGAGGAGGAGAAACCATTTAGGAAGCTATACAAAAGTCTAAAACCAACATAACAAAAACCTGGTCAAAGGTGGTGCTTACAGAATGGGAAGAAATGAACAATTCTGGAAATGTGGTATCTTAGTCCACTTGGGCTGCTATAACAGAGTATCTTGTGTCTGGTTTTATGAGTTATGGAGGCTGGAGGCCTGAGACCCGGTTCCAGTGTAGTTGGGTTCTGGTGAGAACCCACATCCTGGTTCATGGAGAGCCATCCTCTAGCTGTGTCCTTACACATCCTCTGGGGTGTCTTTCATAGGGCACTGCTATTTCCATTCAGCAGAGTGCCACCCTCATGATCTAATCACCTCCCAAAGGCCCCCATCTTGTAATACCATCATCTTAGAGATTAGGTTTCAACATAAAATTTCAGAGGGGACACAGTCAATCACAGCAGATGGGTTAAAAGACTTTGATAACTGAATATAGGAAGATGGAGGGGAGCCGAATTCCAAGATTTCAACCTTGGAGAACAACTTAGAAAGTAATTTAGAAATCTGGATATTCCTAAGCATACCATTCCGTTCCCCAGTACTGCCACAAATTGAACAGGTCTCCAAAACCCACCCAATATAAATTTTTTCTTGCCTTGTTCGAAAAGAATGCTGGAAAATGGAAAATGAGGAATGATTTTTCTCACTGGAAGGCTCATCGACCACGGCAGCAATATTATCAAGTTAGTAAATAATTGATCTCAGTTGAATAAGTAGGTTTTGAAGTTGCATAATCCATTCTGCCTTACCCAAAGGCACATCACACAGGGTTATGCCGCTCTGCTCACAGGGACTCTTGAATGTGTAAACTCCTCTAAATTCTGTCTCCAACCAGAGACACCAGCTTTGTTGAGATTCAGCCGTATTCAAATCTAAGATGTGCCCAAACATGAAAGAGGCATTGTTGTCTCTCCCTCAGTTCGCCGTATGTCAAAAGCATCTATTAAAATGTGTCTGGGATGGAAGACACCCAACACACTGTCATTAATTTAAGGAAATAAAATTACACCATATGAAGGGTTATCACAAGGAAGATGGTGACCAGCTGTTCTTCATTTCCTCTGGGTCTGAATAAGAGAAAGTGGGAGGGATTCAATTTGAAATTGAATTGGGAGGGGAAACTTGACAGAAGGAAGGAAGCATAGCCAATGAAGGCTAGGAGACAGACAGTGGAGTTGTGGTACATGAGTAATGAGATTTTTGTGGGGGTGGAGTGGGGAGGGATTCACTCACCCCAAGGCAAATGAGGGTTTATTTCCTCTCCCTGTGGATGCTTAATGACCTTAGAATTTCTCTCATTTTTCACCTCTTTCCAAGAAAAAGGCTGCTTCTTTATTTTCACTAAGGTTAAAAACAGTTGAGGCATTTTCCTCTCTAATATAGATCAAAGCCTTCCAGTAAATGAATGAAGCCGAAAGTAGATTATCAGAAGTCCCTAGTACATAGTAGGTCCTCGTCCTGTGTAGCATTAGGTCTAGCCCTGCCTAGAGAATTCAGAATTTGCCCAGATTTGGGGAATGGGCAGGATAGACTATAAGTTCCTACTGATTGAAGGAATTGCTCAGTTCTACCTGGCCCCAGGCTAAATTGTGAATAGCCTAGTTCAGTGGTTGGCAAACCGCGGCTGGCGAGCCACATGTGGCTCTTTGGCCCCTTGAGTGTGGCTCTTCCACACACATGCGGGTGCACACATACAGTGCGAAGTTGACTTAAAACTTTAAGTAAAGTTTATTAAGTTAATTTTAGGGAACGTTGTGGAGTGAAAGAAGATGTAGTGTCGAGGATTGAGAAAGGTATGTTGAGATGGTTTGGACATATAGAGAGGATGAACGAAAGGAGATAGACGAAACAAGTATACAAGACGAGTGTGGATGGGAGAGTTGGAAGGGGTCGACCTCAGCGAACATACCTCAATCAGATTGAGGACGTTTTTAGCAAAGTCCAGCTTAGGAGTACCCTAATTAAGTTAATAACAATGTACCTACCTATAAAGTTTAAGTTTAAAAAATTTGGCTCTCAAAAGAAATTTCAATTGTTGTGCTGTTGATATTTGACTCTGTTGACTTAATGAGTTTGCTGACCACTGGCCTAGTTTATTCATCAGTCACTCCCAGATACTGTACCCTCTCTGGTACCCGTTTTTCCTTTCATTTTTCAATACCCAGAGCCACAGACCTCATCAAAATGTGTTTTTTTTAAATTTTTTTTAAAAATATATTTTATTGATTTTTTACAGAGAGGAAGGGAGAGGGATAGAGAGTTAGAAACATCAATGAGAGAGAAACATCTATCAGCTGCCTCCTACACACCCCCTACTGGGGATGTGCCCACAACCAAGGTACTTGCCCTTGACCAGAATCGAACCTGGGACCTTTCAGTCCGCAGGTCACTGAGCCAAACCGGTTAGGGCAAAATGTGTTTTAAATAAATCACTTTTATCAGCCATTTACTCCTAGTATGAATTTAAATTACTTCTTATGTGTCTTCCGGTTGTATTTGTATCTACATGGTCACTCTCACTGGGGAGCCAGAGATCTGGTTCTCTAGACAAGACATTTCAAGGTAGCAGCAAAAGAGTAGGGACATTTTTGCTTGGAAGAGGCTTGTCCAGATCCTGAAGTTGCACAAAGAAGGAGGCAAGTTTACTCTACCTGCTCCTCAGGCAGGGCTGCTCCACTTCACAAGGGAGCCCCACTGAAAGTGAGAAGGAATGAGAGCACCCCTCCAAGTGCATGAAAAGGACTGGCCTCCGCACTGAAATATCATCCAGAGTCTTGGGAATCAGTCACTGCTGTGATCTCAAATGAAGTCGGAACTCTTGCAATATAGAAAGTAAGAGAAATGCAGATATTCCCACTGCCCATGAAGGGCCTTCAGAGAAGGGAGAGGAAGTTAGAGTTGGGATGATCAGAAAGGGATACCATACTGAGATGGTATCTAGTAAATATCAGAATGGCATTTGGTAAAAACTAAGTTGAAATTTCACAGAACTCGGTGGTGGGGGTTGAGAGGAAAGCTCTCTGACCCAGCTGAGTGACATAAACAGAGGCGCGGAGGTGGGGAAGGCAGGCAGGATGCACGAGGAAGGTAGCCTAGCTGTCGCAGGGCATGACCAGGGAGCAGTAGGAAACTACCCTGGAAGAGCAGGTCGGGGCCATGCCTTTGATTGTCCCATATCCCACCAGGATGAGCCACTCTGTTGACATGGGGAGCCTTGAATTTTTTGAGAAGGAAACAAGTCAGACATCACATAAACCACAGTCTGAGTTGGCCCTTTTGCCTTCCACAATGAGTTATCCAATTCTTTTACTTGTTACAAGAATTTTAGGGTTCTACCTTTGCCCTTGGGATTGGCCTCTTTGAGGAAGTAACACTTTGCCCTGAGTGACCAGAGCTTAGCCTGTTTCTGTAGCCCATTCAAGCCCTGCTCCTGTGTCCTTTTCCTCCTAAGGATCTAGAACAGAAGCAGTTCTAATTGAAAAGAACAGAAGGAGATGCTTTTGAACAATAATCCTGGCTTTCAGATTGCCATTTTTCTTGAATTTAAAAACATTTCTGTTGCAAACTTGGCATTGCCCCCAAGTTGAGGACTGTTGGTAACCAAGATGAGAAATAGGAGCACAGTGAAGAAAAGGGATGGGGGGTGGGTATAAACTCCAAAGAGAGGAGGGCAACCACCGTGGAGTCTGCTTCCCTGTCTCCTCAAAGCAAGAGACCAAGAGCCTCTGCATTCCCTGGCGACTCTAAAGCAGGCATGAACCCAATTTCCAAGTTTGCAGGAGCCTTGCAAACACGAAGGTCAGAGAGCCAGTTTGGTCCCCTGCAAATCAAAGCCGCATTCATTTTCTTTTTTAAGAGCTGTAAAGTTGGTTGCCGATAATTTACTCCCCTGCTGACAATCTATGTCAAAGTTTCAGCCACACTGGAAACGATTGTGATCTGAACTCTTTCAGGGGAAGGAGAAAGAAAAATGAAAGAAAGAAAACACATACCACCCCCACATAACTCCAGCTCCTAATGGACAAGTTGACAGACTCCTTAACTAGCGTTTCCCCGGGTCCCCACCATAATCACAGGCTGGGAGGGAGAGTTGTGTTTCATGTGATTAGAGACTGTTTGTGCTTCTGTCCATTAGGGAACAAAGAGGAGGAAGCATTTTCCAGAACTTGACGCCAAACATGTTTCACTAGGGAATTTTACTCAATTACTTGCAAAATAATTTCAAGGATGGTCATTTTTTCATTAAAATGTTCCTTTAACAATTTACCAGCGACCGGTTTAGAGTTGGTTTTCATTGTTGACACTTTGGAAATGATGGGCTTGATTTAGCATCGCCGTCTCCTAAAACCTCACCCAGTCCGCCCCTTCCCCTCGTTCCACTTAATTGAGTCAGCCTCTCACTTTTCACCTGCCCAGACATTGATGAAGATACACAGCATACAACTCTTTAGCAGTTCCCGTTCCCTCCTACATCAAGGGAATCCATCAGCCTGGGGGTGGGGGCAGGGAGCCCTGGGGAGTTGAGAAGAGAGGGGAGGGGGCTGATCAATGGCAGCCTTTTTAGAAAGGACTAGAATTAGGAAAGAGTTTTCTTTGCTGAAAGAAATCCCTTTATAGACTGATGTTGGAGATATGGCTAGTCTAGTAGGGCATGAAAACAGGACAAAGAAGCTTATCTAAGGTACCCTTAAAACTCAAGTTCTCTAAGCAAGGACTTGGCAGGGAAATGCATGCTTAACCTATACTGACCTGCTCCAATACTGAATCATCAATGGCCCAAGTGCTGTGGAAATTTCCATCACCCACTAATACAAATGGCTGTATTTAGGGGACCACTGTAGGCTGATATTGTAGGCTGAAGGGCTAGCCTGCAAATAGGGTATATGTCCTCTTGTGTTCTTTTTTCTCCTCTTTTGAGTAGAAACCATTATTATTTTTTTATTATCACAATAGTCTGTTTTTTATCTCAAATTTTATACGTTTAGCACTTAAGTCTATAGGAATACAACCAGGAGAGAAATGAACATCACCTGGAGATGGAAAATAAGCCTTTGAAATGACCCTTTTGTTATTAACTCTGAATGCAGTAGCAGGTCATGACATCACACTGTCTTCCGATGGGAAGGGCCTGGGTGAATGTGTGCTTGTATATTGAAATATACTAATAATAATAGCTACCATTTGGTAAGTGCTCACCTCCTGTTCCAGTGTAAGTGCTTAACATGTATTTATTACAGCAACTCTATGAGGTTGTTGCTATCATTATTCCCACTTTTATGGGTGAGGACACTAGAAAGTAGAAAGGATTAAGTAACTTTCTTAAGGACATAATGGAACTAAAATGGTATAGACAAGATTCAAACTCAGTCTGCCTGACTCCAGAGCCTGCACTCTTCACCACTAATCTTTAAAAATAGTTATTTATTGAGGGATATTTTTGGAACTAAATGTGTGAGAAAATAGGAAAACAAGGAACAGAATGTACTAGACAATTTTGCAGGGCCTTCTGTCCTAACCCTCATCTAACCATACCTGACTGAATCTTGGGGGAACACTTGACACAAATCCCATAAATACAGAAGAGGCTGATGAGCATCTTATGACAAGTACCTAAAAGACAAGCTGGTCAATCAATTTCTTTCCAAGGATTTAAACTCAGACACATAGAGACACTTGCCAATATTGAGGGTCGGTGTTGGAACTGTAAGGCTATATAAACTTGGGTGCTAGGGTAACCATTTGGGACCATATGGGATATGTGTGAGTAGAAAAACACTGGTTGGTGAAAAAGAGAACAGATTAGAAATGTAGAGAAAATCTGAGATAAACATGCAATATCTGAGGAAAAAACTTATTCTTTGACTTTCTTGAGTGCATCTGTTCTTTTCCCTTGCAATTTAAGTCACCTAACAACAGTGTTACAATAGGCTTACTATCATAGTAAGGACCAAACATAATGTATGGAACACAGTAGGTGCTCAATAAATGCTTTCAAATAAAAGGTTCAGAGAAATTGATCCTCAATAAATCCAGAGCCTATGCTGAATGACCAGGTGATTTTTTCAGCCTATCTATTGTCCTCAGCTATACAGCAGAATATTTCTCTAAGCACTTGATTGGGTACAAGATCTCGAACCTCTTACCTCCAAGTTTCTAGCTCTCAGTCATTGTAAAACTTGGAAGAGCATTAACAGTTATATACTTTCTCATAATCCAAAGACTCTAATATTCTTGCCACCCCTACCCCACAAAGGGTTGCCAGATAAAATGCAAGATGCCCAGCTAAATTTGAATTTCATATAAATAACAAATAATTGTTTATTGTGTGTCACAGATATTGCATTATACATACACATTCTTAAAAAAAATCTTCATTTATCTGAAATTCAAATTTAACTGGGTATCCTCTATTTTTATTTGCTAAATCTAGCAGTCACCAAGGGTTGATTTCCCCCCAAATAACCAAGTCAGTTCAAGATGTCTAATTCTTGGACTTATCTGCTCATAGCTTTTCACCCCACATAGAAGTGGTGTATCACCCTCTCCCCTATGCCATCCAACCACAAGTGCACAGGTGCACATATGTATGCATACACCCACACGCACATGCATGCACATACACGCACCCTTAAAAAAGAAGCCTTAATACTTGTTGATGCTTAAGAGATAGAAGTTATTGGATTCAAGGCACTGTTAAGCCATTGAAAAAATCCAGATAGACATGGCGATACTTGAGCATTTTATTTCTTCACTTTCAGTGGTGAAGGGTCTTAGTATCAACAACATAACTTCCATTGCTTGATACTCAAGCCCACTTTGCTAGGCATTTCCTAACACATGAAAGTGTTTCAGCAAATCTAACCCTAAGCTGCCACATTGAGAAATTCTTCAAATTATGAACAAAAGTTATTGCTGCTCACCCTTTCTCAGCAGGACACCTGTGGTAGCATAGAATCCCTCTGGTGGGAAGGGAACTACCCTTGCCACCCAGTCATGCTTTGTTTAGGAAGAAAATTCTAGAGAAAAGGAGGTAAAAAATAATGACCTTGAGGGTTCTTGCAGCAGTGCTTTCCATAATCATTATCACCCCCTTCTGCCATATACAACTCATGTATAGGGGTGTTCGGCCATCACCCCCTCTCCCACAGCAACATATAGAGGATGCAGGTGAGAGGCAGGCTTTTCAGTCACACTCGGGATTCCCAGGTGGCCTCTGAGAAAATTGAATAATGACAAATTCTTTGTAATGTATTGAAGACATTACCAAGTTTTCTTCATGTTCCCACAGTAATCTTGTGATTGCATATCACTAGCCATTTGCAAATGAGAAAAGTGAGGCTGGAGGGAACTCAGTCAAGGGCATGCCCAAGGTCACGATGAGATGCTGGGAGGTCGGGAACTGGTAGGTCTGGGATTCAAGCTCTGACTTGGCCCTTCCCAGCCCAGAGCTTCTCCCCAGCCCTGCCCCTGACTCAGGGAAGAACATGTGGTCAGTGTGATGGCGAGGTTGGCTGTGAGATGCAATACCCTACCCTCTGTGTGTGGGGGGAGCGGGCAGTGATGGCCCCACTTGACAGCCAGGAAGGCAAAGCAAATTAAAAATACCGTAATGGCCGAAACCGGTTTGGCTCAATGGATGGAGCGTCAGCCTGCGGACTGAAGGGTCCCAGGTTCAATTCCGGTCAAGGGTATGTACCTGGGTTGCGGGCACATCCCCAGTGGGAGATGTGCAGGAGACAGCTGATCGATGTTTCTCTCTCATCGATGTTTCTAACTCTCTATCTCTCTCCCTTCCTCTCTGTAAAAAATCAATAAAATATATTTAATAAAAAAAAAGACCGTAATGTCCCACGCAAGTGAGAAAAGGGCAGAGGTCAGAGGAGGCTGGGATTCAAAGATGCCCAGCCCTCAAGTGGAGGCATGTGCCTGCGCCAGGGGCAAGAGGTGCTGCTTGTCAGTTATCCAGGGCAGACCGGATCGCCGCGGAGGGCAGGAGCGCTCCTAAACCATTGCACTAGATGTTAAATGAAGCAATTACAGATGAAGGGGACGTTTTAATTACCAGGCTTGGTCAGCTCCGAAGGGGCCCAGGCTTCATGTGCATGTGAAGACTCAATTATGCTGAACGGGAGCAAGTCACCTGGCACCGAGGGGCTGATTATCCGGGAGCCTGAGGTGGAGGAAACAGGATGCCAGAGAGTGAAGCAAAGAAGAAAAGAGAAGTCACATGGCCCCCAAATTCATAAGAAAGCAGAAAAGACAAGAGATTCGTAACATCCTGAGTGTAGGATGAACCTGCCTCCCCAGGGAGAAGAGGCAAATTCATCCCATTAGCAATTTTAGAAATTCCCTCCTCTCTTTCCTCTAATGGATATACAATTTTGACTTTTTCAGCTTCAAATAGCTCATGAACTTTTCACCTTTCCTTCTTTTCCAAGCCAGAATTTCTACTCACCTCCAGCACCAGCGACCCCAGGATGGATGCCACAGCAATTCTAGAGCCGGCTTGTCCTTTCTGGAACCTTCCAAACAAGGTTCACATAGATACCCCAGAAGTCATGATACGGAATTTTTGGACTGGAACCTGGATTCTTTGTCCTCCTGAATCAAAGAATGAATCCACGGACAGAAGATGGTATAGCAAAGGTGGAGATTTATTGAAGAACAAGTACAGACTCCCACATGGGGAGGGGGAAAGAATCCCACAGAATGGAGTCTCACTTGGGGAGGGAGAAAGGGTCCCACTGAGTTCTTCTTCCCTATGGCTTATAGGGTAAAGGCTACAGATCCTGGTGCCTTGATATCCCCTCTGATTGGTCACTATCCCCTTAGACTGGTTACTATAGTAACTCCTGAGTTCAAAGGTCAAATCTGTGAGGTTCTCCCCCGCCCCACCCTTCCTTATTGTTTTCCTGTTCCCTTTGGGCTTTCTTCTTCTCCTTCTGGATGAAGGGCTCCCTTCTCTTTATTTTGTAAATATAGACCTTTTGCTGTTCCCAGCTCCTTCATTCTATGGAAATGTACCTGTTGCACCTTTTCAGCTCCCCCATTCTATGGAAATATACCTTCTGCTGCTGGCAGCCCTGTTTCTTTCATGGTCCCCTTAATTTCTAAAATTTCTAAAATTTCCTAAAACCTGTCTTCTTCACCCCCCAAAATTCCTGTTTCAGTAGGAGAAAGACTGGTGTTGGGGATGCCAAATACCAGTTTTCATTTTTTGGAATATTTCTTTAATAATGATGTTTAAAACTCCAATTTGTACAAAATTACAGTACTTTTTTCTACTTCCCCTCTTTTTAATGTTTTAATATAAATTAGATTCCAAAAACCAAACTTCAATCAAAGACCTTGTATGTATATATGCATTAGCCCTGGACAGGGACAATTAGGTGGTGAAAGGCTGGGGCCGGGGATGGGGGCGGGCTGGAGTGAGTTCATGGGAGAAAAAGGGAGACATATGTAATACTTTCAACAATAAACATTTTTTTAAAGAAAAAGAAAGTAAATACCTTTATATTTATGAGAGATGTCTCTAGAGAGACGCACGATTTTCCAAGTGGAAGGCTACCACTGTTGTTTGTATCATAAAATGCTGCGTGTCTGGGAGAAAGTCTGTTTTCAAGCAGATACAAGAGTCAACTAAGCTCACCCTCTGGCCAAGAGATTTGGTGCCATTCACCAGCCATGCAGCATGTTGAGTTCAGATAAAGCTACTCCGTTAGCTCCAGAGTTGAAATATCTGGACTTCTGGTCCTCACACTTCCCCAGGTGACATTACATGATATCTTCATGTTTTGCCTAATTTCTAAAAAATAAATGCACAAATCAATGAAGTCTAAATGGAACTCCCAGTGTTTTATTTTTTCAACTGCTAGGCTGGCATGTTTTGGCCCCAAATAACCTCTTTGCCCAACCCCAAGAGTGTCTAGGAGTATATATAGATAAATAAGAGTTATTCATTTACTCCTCTCCCTTCTCATTTTTTTTTTTGCAGATCTGGGGCTGGCTAAGATCACTACTTGATATTAGGATGATGCCTGCTCTTTCTCTGCGGGGAGGGGAGGGCCTACAACCCCCTTGGATGGAACTTGCCTTGGCCCAGCAGGGAAAACACTCTTTTCAGGCTGAAAGTCAGCAGCATCATGGGAAATGAGCTGACAGCTGAATAGGAAAGAAGACAATAGTTGCTTAAGAAGAGCAGGCCGACCCCTGAGAAACAGGCCTGCCCGCTAATGAGTGGAACCATGCCCGTGCTGCGGGCTGGGAGAGGGAGGTACCTTTCACTGATGATGCATTGTCTTCAATCCCCCAGAGCAATGACCTGCTTGCAGAAATCTGCATCCCAGAATCGTGATCTGAAAAGGGTCTTCTGTAGGTCAAGAAGTCCATCCCTCTGCTCTTCATGATGTTACATATCATCTAAGTAAGAATATCTACGTATACAATTGAGGGGGTGGGGAGTGGCACCTGGTATGTTCCATAAACTCCCCAAGGAAAACATGTCCCAACACTCTCCTTTCCTCAGCCCCCCACCTACCTCTCATACTGACAGGAAACAAATGTATGAACTTGTCACCACTGGTCTTCAAGCCCCTCTCATGCCCCCTTCTCCCCTTTCCCACATTCTTTGCCATCAGATCAATTTGTTCAAGCAGTCCTTCCACACCCCCTCAGTCAGCTAGGAAAGTTTTGTTTCCATTTTGACAGATGGGGAAACCGAGGAAGAAAGCATGATTGAATGAGGTTCCCCTTCTGCCCAAGCCTTCCAATCTCACTTCTCCACAGAGCACGAGGATAGATGCTCTTTCTCTTTCCCCCATAATCTTTCTCTTTCCCCCATAATTCAATCAGACCTGTTACCACTTTAGTAAAGGCAACATTTGTTTAGGAAGGGTAGGGGCTGCCTTGGACAGAAACAGCCCCCAGGCTCCCCTTTGTAGCGCTTGCCATTCAGCATTGCCTTTGGGGGCCGCTAAGTGGAGGGCTGGAAACAGAAAACAATGACACAAGCTTTCAAACACACAGGTGTTTTTCCTCTTTTTATTTTTTCCTTTTTATTTAAAAGTCCAAAATGTAAAGTGCAGGCCTCAGAGGGCTCGTGCTTTCCATTTCAAAGGTCCTTTAATCTGAGGAGATAATTCACAAACATCTCTTCTCCAAGCACCCCCTTTCCAGTTCCATTAAAAATGCAGTAATGCTGCCTTCAGTTGAGTCCAAGGAGTTGGAGTGATGTGTGCACATTCACTCCTTTACCCTCCGGGTCTGTGTTCAGACCTGCTATCCTCCTCGTTTGCAAATAAGACATCCCCCTTTTGAAATGCATGCTACAGGTCTTCTCTGTTTTGAGAAAGGCCAATACATGAAGCAGGCAGCAAACAGGCAAATTTTCCCAATTTCAAAAGGTTTTGGAAAATAAACAGAGAGCTGCTAAAGGAAATCTACACTGGGAGTTGAGAAGCCTGGGTTCAACTGCTCCATCCATCAACGTATGAGTGTATTTGTTCTTCTCTAAACAAGCAGGAAATGGGTCCCAGACCCTCTGCTAGGCATGGAGGTTAAAAGGTGACCAAAACAGGATCTCCCGCAAGCATTCCAGGCCTGGCTCGGCCACTGATCAGCTGTGTCCTTGAGTTAGATGCCCAAGCAATGTGGGTCTCAGATCTCCCTTTTGAAACAGAGAAATAATAGCTGACTTCCCTCTAGCTTGCAGAGCGAGGAGGTAGTAAACCTGTGCATTTAAGTGTTTCTTTACAGATCATTAACTACTATGGGGAATGGAGGGTCATAGAAATAATAGAATTTTTGAGCTAGAAGACACCAAAGAAATCAACTCTTCCAACCTTTTCACACACAAAAATCGGGAATCTGAGAGCTAAAATGTTAGGAGTCTCTGCCTGTTGAAAATCTATCCAAATAAAAAAAAACTTATTTGAAATAATGACTGAAGACAAAGCGTTAAGTTAGGTGAATTATACCAATTTAGAGGGAGAGGTGGCTCAGGAATAACAATCGGAAAAATTGGGTTCTGGTCTTGAATTTTTCACTAATCAGCCAAGTCCATGAATGAGTGATTTAACTCTCTTGACCCCCAGCTCTGTCATCTCTCCAATGAGAATTACAAATGGTAAAAACATGGCACAATGAGAAGACAACAGCTTTGGAGTCCTATAGATCTCAACTGGAGTTCTGCCTGTTACGTTTTAGCTGTGTGCCCTGGGGTAAGTTACCTAAGAGTGATTCTCAGAGCCTCATCTTCCACTTCTGTAAAGTTGGCATAACTCCACCTCACTAACGGGGTTGTTAGGATTAAATATGGTGAAGCACGCAAAGCTTTGAACATGGGGAGTTATGAATGTTAATTCCCCTCCCTTCCTAGGTAACCTCTTGTGGCATTAAAATCCTATGACTATGAAATGTCTCCTTAAAATGTGATCTCATATAAGTATATTGGCTTTACTACTTGCTCACCCTACAAGGTAAGGAGGAGCCAGAAACTTTTTTTTCTGCTAGAAGATGGAATGGGGATCCGGAAGTGTGACAGTTCAATCAAGGTCATGCAGGTTAGCCACAGAAAAGAGAATGGAACTGAGGTATCCCTGCTTTTAGCTTGGAGGCATTTCTGAAAACAGCCTTCTGTGGCTAAGAGAGGGAGTCTCCTTCCTTTCCATCAGCCACCTTACGTGAACTCAAATGGTTTAAAATAATTGTCAAAATGTGTGTTGATTGTACCACTGGTACCCAACTTAATGGAGGAACAAAGGGGTAAAGGAATTTTCCCAAGACTGAACTCATCCCTAAAGTAAATCCTCTTACCTGACATCACACAGCCTTGCGATCATCACCATGGTGCATGCATGTAGGGTGAATTTATATCTCAGCAGGGGTCTCTGTAGCACCAAAAAGACTCCATCGCCAACCCCATGAAAGGAATCTTCTCTTCCACCCCACAGTCACATCCATGACCTTTGATATGAAGCCCCAGAAGAGTATTTTCCAGCCTGAACTTTACTTATACTTTTCTCCTACACACTTGCTCAGAACCCAAGAGAAAGGTCAAAGGGACCCGAAGCTTCTGGAGACAATAGACAACACCTCTGCCCATGCCTGGGTAAGACACCTAGTACTTTCACAGGCTTCAAAGAAGGGACCTGGGAGGCCCAAGACTTGGGAATATGTGGCACACTTTAAGGCCAAAACCAGAAGCTGGTGATAAATGAAAAAAGACTTTTCAAACTGAATAAATGTAAATGAGGAAAGAAGCCCCCGGTTAGGGAAGTGATTCTAGCAAGTGGCTATATAAATGTCTTTATATTGTTATTTCCAATATTAGTTTGTTGTTCCTCCATGAAAGCTGATTTATTTGAAATGTTATTACTAGAAACACCCTAATCTTTTGGTAATAATTCATATACTGGAAGATTACAGTTTTGGAAGGCAGCCCAGTGCTGTCTGGAATCCTATTTATGGATTAAAGGATTTGAACAGCATTGCAAGCAAGATCTCTAAAGAGTAGGATAATGTAAACCTGGTTCCATATAAAATGCTTTACCCCAGCTATTGTAACCCCATTAAAGTCAGGTTGTTAGAGGACACTGGCCATGAGGACTTTTATTTCAGTAAATCAGGATATCACTCCCCCTGAAGAGCAGGGATGTTTCAAGTCCACTTACCCCTTGTTTTAACCAACTATGCTTAACTTTGTGCTTCTCCTTTCTCCTGGGACATACCAACCTCACATGATAGGTCTCAACTTCTTGAAAGACTATAATTCAGTGATGGCGAACCTATGACACGCGTGTCAGAGGTGACACATGAACTCATTTTTTTGGTTGATTTTTCTTTGTTAAATGGCATTTAAATATATAAAATAAATATCAAAAATATAAGTCTTTGTTTTACTATGGTTGCAAATATCAAAAAATTTCTATATGTGACACGGCACCAGAGTTAAGTTAGGGTTAAGTAAGGTTCGCTCTTGAAAGACTATATCCAGGTGTGTGGAGAGCGGCTACAGTGTTTGGACAGGCTCAAGCCTGGGACTAATGAGAGGGCACGATCCTCTCGTGGCAAAGCCACGTGCAAGTCCCAGCACAATTATAGCCACAGCTTGACCTTATGGTCCGAACCTGTGGTCCCACGTGGCTGAGTGATGTGGGCTGCGGGAGGTGCAGCAAGTAAACAAAGCTTGATCAGGTGCATGTAATTGAGTAGATTCGAAACCTGGGAGAACCATGTAAACATCTTGACCACGCCCTTACTTGGCCTTTTGGAATCCGGCTATAAAATAAAGACTCGGCTTGCAGGCCGTGGCGCTGTCGCTAGCTCTCCATCAGAGAGGACAGCGTCCCACCCAAATCCAGCTTTTTTTCTCTTGTCTGTCTTTTCTCAATCCTTCACCGCCCCCTCTCAGGCTCACCGAACCTGGCTGTGCTGGCAAAGCACACAGGTGAAGAAATGAAAAATATAATTTGTCAGAGTAAGGGCAATAGTAAAGTTAATACAGTTTAGCCACAGAGCTAGGTAAACGTGTACCAAGTGCTTTTTGCTCTTAGAAACCTTCAGGTTAAGATTGATCTCATTCAACCAAACAGACCCCGAGGAGGTACCAAGACAGAAGAGCCTTGGCACACTACCCTGTGAGGGCTTGGGGAGCTGTGACATCCGACAAGCCATGGAAAGACCATTGGAGCTTCACTCAGGGTCACCTGGTTCCACTGTTTATTGGCTGTGTTGCCATGAACTAGTCATTTAACCTCTTTGAACCTGAGCTGCTTCATCTTTCAAAAGATACTATCTACTTGCAAGACTGGTATGAGAATTTCATGCGGTCATCTGTGACAAATGTCTAATACATAGAGGGTAGTGAGTGATAACGGCACCCATAACTGTTATCAAACAGGCACAGTATGGGAAGATGATCACCAGTTTCTAAATCAAAACTCCTGATTTTGTCCTCACTTCTCTGTCACAAACACCTTCAAGGTACAAACCCAAAGGGTTTATCAGAACTGGCTGGGGCTCAGTAGAAGAGGGACAGTGGCAGGAGAGAAGGATAGACCCATGTCACATTCCTTTCAGCAAAGACACTGCCTATTAACATGGAGTCATCAAGCATCTTATGAACGTCATCTGCCACATAAATAATGAATCGTAATTCTAATTATACCACCATCTAAAACTTGACTTGGGAAGTCTTTATTTTTTCCCTTCCAACTTATTTTAGTCTCTTCAACCAGATCCTCTTTTATTTTATGACTTCCAGCCTGTTCATGATTCAGGCCTGGGTTCTGACTTTAGAGTTAATACTCAAGGGGGGATTTCTTCTCGGGTCCCTGTGAAAAAAGGGCAGTTGGAGGCTCCAGGGAAGCTTAGAACAATATTGTTTAAAAGGTGGACTTTGGACTACCCGTGTTAGAGTCAGTGGGGGAGACGACCTTCTTTTAATATGCGGGTTTCTGGGTTCCACCCCAGAGCCATTAAGTCAGAATATCTGAGCCCGGGCCCTGGATTTCTACACTTCTAACAAGTTCCCCAGAGGAGCAGGATGCATGCTAAACTTTGAGAACGGCTCTAGTCTAGGGATCCCTAGGGAAGTCTAGTGGGTGTCCGTGTCCTTCAGGACTTCCACAGAGCTTGGTGATGAAAACATTCATAATGTGCTTCACTGTTCCAAAAAATACTCTCACATACATTATTGCATACTAAAGAGTATGCATAGGAACAACACAAACATGCCTATATTGCAATGTATTTCTATTGATAAACAATACAGTGCACCTCATCGATCCAGCACTATCAGAGAAAGGGCTGTTCTACAGAAACAAATTTGCTAGAAACACTGGGATTTAACCCTTTGAGTGCTAAGCATTTGAGAGAATTAATCATAGTATTTTTTGAACAAATTATACACATCCTGCCTTAATAAGCCAAGGATTGCAAACACTGACTCAAGGTCACGGTTAGGAGCATCTGCTTTGCTTCATGTGGGGCCATAGAAGCAGTGAGGTACAGTGCATGGACACATGATGCACTCTGGGCTCCGTCTGTGTGAAACACTCTTTGTCCTGCCATTTGCAGGCCCAAGCCTGAGGCGTTTTGCTTATCATTTATAGTTTTGTGTTTTCTTAACTTCTCTTTAAGTCAACTACCAAATGCCACTTCCTGCCAATAGGACACAAAGTCCCCCTGCCCTCACCCTTTCTTGTGTACCAATTCTACGGTAGAAAAAAAAAATTAAAGTCTTATACTTGGTAGTATAATGAGAAGAAATCAACTCTGAGGTTTTGTAAAAGATGATCTTGGAGTAATGGGCACGAGGATGAGTGTGAGTTATATGGACTATCTTTTATCTGCTCGGAGGCTTTTCTTCTTACATCTGGTCCCTGCATTGCTCGGGAAACTGGGGTGGTCTGTATCTGGCCTCTCCCTGAGTGGAGTTAACAGTGGCCTAGCTCCACGGCTCTGAGAGCCTGAGTGCCAGCTTACCAGGAGGATCACCGCCAAGGACCTAGACTCACATTTTTGACCAGTCACTGAGCCTACTCTATGGAGAATGGACCAATGGAGCATAGGACAAGGGGCAGGGGCGGGAGCAGTCATGGCTCTTGTACTAATCCAACCGAAAATTTTTGAAAGTATTAACTGAATCTGTGATGGTTAAGGGAGAGGTGGGCATCAACAAATCCCAGCCCGAGTCAGTTCCTTAGGGGAAAGCGGGTACTTGGCAAGGGAGAAGGATGGGACCTGAAGTTCTTTGCATCAGAAGAGACAGCATCCTATTTATTCTCTTCCTCGGGCCCTGCTACTAAAATGGTTTGCTGAGAACCACCACACTGAGAGGGGACAGTTGATTGGTGATCATCTCCCCCTGGACCCTGTCAACCTCATTCCTCTAGAAGTTGTCAATTGCATGTTATTGAATTCTACATCACTCTGAAGCACCTCAAATAAGTAACAGGGGTAAATAACTGGTGTGCTCAAAAAATCCGAAGGAGTCAGATGGACTGTTACGTGGTAGATTCTGATACGGAGAGGAGAGGGCATTTAGGGGCATCTTTTTCTCCAGCCCCACAGAGCTTACCAATAGCTTCACAGGATTTGGGTACGGGTTTATGTGTCCATAGAAAACAATATGCAAATAGAGTTGTTGCACCACTTAATAGCCTATAAATAATGATTTTTGACTTACATATTAAAATAATGACCAGTGCTCAGCACTGCACTCTTTCTATGACATCCTGAACTCAGCCCATTAATGAAACCACAGCAGCAGCAAGGAGCTCACACCTCAGGGCCACAGCCGCGGCAGGAGTTGCCGAAGCCCCATCAGGTCAAGATAACTAGGTCTGTGCTCCTTCCTCCTGGATTAAACAGGGGACTCAGCTGGTCTGAGTAACAAATCTACCCAAACCAACCGAACTTAGTATAATGGGCAGGAGGAGAAAGCATAGCAGCTGGATTATTGGAAAAGTCGGGGGAAGGAGAAAATTCAAGGAAACTTCATTCATTTGGGTGGACATAGAACCTTTGTTCTCAACTCACTGTCTTTATTTGGGGCAGTGGTTGGCAAACTCATTAGTCAACAGGCCAAATATCAACAGTACAATGACTGAAATTTCTTTTGAGAGCCAAATTTTTTAAACTTAAACTATATAGGTAGGTACATTGTTATTAACTTAATTAGGGTACTCCTAAGGCTTAGGAAGAGCCACACTCAAGGGGCCAAAGAGCCGCAAGTGGCTCTCGAGCCGCAGTTTGCCGACCACAGATTTGGGGGACTTTGGGGGGGGGATGAGAATAACACTGAAGGAGAGGATATAGTACAGGATATAGTACAGTCTAATGAAATGTGAAGTCTCAACCTCCTGTTTTCAGCTTTCCCGGTCTGTACTTGCATTTTAGAAACGGGTCTGCCCTGCTTTAGGCAGAGTCCCTCTGCCTCATGAATAATTCACAGAGTCCCCAGAGACTGGCTTCTAGCTCAAGAGCTCAAGGGAGAATGCAGGACTCTGACATTAGATCCCCAACAATACCCAAGCCCTCACCAACCAGCCAAGCCACCCTCTGCCCACTCCTCCACCCACCCCCCACCCTCACTCCACCCCTGCCTGTGGAAGTGTTACTTTGAAATCCCATATGGTCAGGCAGGGCTTCTCAGCTGCACCATTTGATCTTGTTTTGAAGATGGTGGGCAAGTACGGGTGCAAGAATGGCAGATGTCCACCTTCGAAGGCATTCTTCCTCTCAGACACAAGCCTTTCATCTCACCCCTGGTTTCAGGGCAAATAGCTGAAAGTACATGGAGTCTTGTTTTGTGTGGATGTCGACTGGACTACTCTGCGTGGTTGCGGTGTTGTGCTGTGGCCTTGACCCAGTGCTTAAAAGTTGCTGAGGAAAGATGGGCCTCAGCACGTCTCATGGACAGAAGGCTTTGAGTCCCTTACCTGGAGTAATTTGAGGTACTTCCCTATGAGTCCACTTTGCCTCCAGCCTAGTCCAAATTATCTCCCAAATCAAAGTATGTCTGTGATGTCTGAATGTCCACCATAATAATATTCTTTGAATATTGTTTGCCAGTACTCTACTATTCAAATATAAAGCAACTTGGTAAGGATTTTACATTCTGGCTTTTATCAGTCATTAGAATCTCAGTGTGTGGTTGTGTGTGTGTGTGTGTGTGTTTATTGATTTCAGAAAGGGAGAGGAGAGAGAGATAGAAACATCAATGATGAAAGAGAATCATTGATCAGCTGCCTTCTGCATGCCCCATACTGGGGATCGAGCTTGCAACCCGGGCATGTGCCTTGACCAGGAATCAAACAGGAACCTCCTGGTTCATAGGTCAATGCTCAACCACTGAGCCATGGCAGCCAGGCTAGAATCTCAGGTTTTTATCCAGAAAAACTGAGATATATGGAATAGGTCATAAAAGCTGGGATTATTCTGGCACTGGGTGCCCGGTGAGAAAAGATGGGTTAGGACAGGTCTTACTTTACAGTAGAAAAGGAGCATTAATAGGTAAGTAGATAAACGAAGGCCAATGACAACTCCTCTACTCCTCACTAAGCCATTTGTTCGAGGCCGATCTTGACCCCAGGCTCAGTCTCCACTGGATTGTAGGTGCTGGAGAGATTCCCATAAAAATGCAGGGTACAGATTCACTCTCAAGTACAATTGAAACACATCTCTTGTGAATTGACGTTTCTATAGCAATGTATCAATGCAAAACATCTCTAGTTTTTACGAGGACTGTATCAGCAATTCTGTCAGACTCTCAGTAAACATTCGTTTGCTGGCACTTTAATTCTATCTTCTCTGCCGGCACAGCGGCTGACCCCCAACTGGGAAAGAACGCTTTTCTGTCTAGTCATTAATGATGTATACACAGTTACTTAAGAGAACGAGAGGCCCTTCTTCAAGGAAGCGTGTTTTCTTTTTCCCCTTTTGTAAAGCAAATAACTGCCTCCAAGTGGATCTGCCATTTAAAGTGTTTCCTACATTGGGATCTAAAGTACCCTCGTTAGAGAAATAAGATAGTAGAATGTCACATTTTTTACTGAATTGAAGGAAGGAGGGTTAGTTGGGGGAGAGGGGAGCTTCTTAGCATGGAAGGCTGTTCAGCTTCAGAACAAGTTACCGAAAACCAATGTGGGGAGCTGCTTCTGCAGAGATCTGCTGACTTGGGAAGGTCAAGGATGCAGACCTGCCTACACCTGCACAGGTGAGCCCAGGAGCTCTCTTCCAAGCATCATATTCCTAAGTCCTGTCCCCTTTGGATCCTTTGACAAAGCAAGAGAGCAGAACGCCTTGCCCATCCTGTCTTCCCAGCCCGCTGAGCCATCTAATGAGATAAAAGCCCAGGTTTGCATAAGAAGCAAATCAGAGGAGTCCATCCACAAATTCTGAACAGCGGCCATCTAGATAAATAAAATGTGACATTCATAACAAACAAACCAAAAGGCAGATAAAGGATGAAAGCCCTCAGCATTAATGCTGGAAAACCTTTGGCAATAAATAAGTAATATTATAATAAAAGATATTATAATGCGTTGTCATTTATATGGAGAAATGTAATACAGTCTGAGGAGGAAGATGGATGGCTCAAGTTGTTTCCCTGACAGTGGAAGTAATAGCTATTGAATGTTGTGTTTAGCATATCATAAAATCAGTGTTAGCAGGCAAGACAGCCCTCTAGCCTTCCCCAAGTCCACATTCAGCCTTTTGACATCAGCAAGAAAAAGGCCTGGAATGCAGCTCGCCCAGATCGGATGGCCTCAATTCATACCAAATCAGAAGAGGCAGAGCTGCCCCTCGGCCCTCGGTCTGAAGTGGAAATGAACTTGGGGGTAACTGGAGAATGTCTTTCTTCAGCCCACTCTGTACTTGCTATCCCCAAGAGGCGCCTGCCAGTTGCAGGAGCCGAGCTGCAAAAGTTGAATTCATGTAGCATTAAAAACTTTCCTGAGGATGATGGTGGCCAGCTCTCCTTGTACAGTGAGTCACTAGGGGCCAATTTAGGTTTCCTTTATAGGTGTTAAAAATTCTCCTTCTCACTCCACCAGTCATCATCATCATCATCATCATCATCATCATCTCAACCACATTACCTGAGACTCCCCCATTATTTATTATGTTATATCCCATCCACCTGAAGGAGAAGAAAAAGCCATGTGCATCTCTGAGACAATAGAGCTTGCTGGAGACATGCAGCCTTGCTCATTGTAGGGATAGGAAAGCCAGTAGGCAGAAATAATTCAACCAAGTGCTAACACAGGAGGGGTTCTTCATTTGTGCCAAAAGCATGAAAAAAGAACATTATTTTATTTACTTCCTTTTAATGCCAGAAAAGCCCACTGACAAAATATCCTGGGCAAAACATCATTTTTGGAGATACAAAAAATTAAAGCAATAAACTAAGGGAAGTTTACATGCATCCAAATGAATTTTTCATTCTGAAACAGCCCAAGGGGTGGATTTGAGAAAGAATCAGGACAGGCTTCTGCCTCTGCTTCCCAGGAGCTGTAGCAGCGGTACTGGAATCTGAGCACTGCTACTCTGGGCTCCACAGCCTGGAAGAATAGGGACCCAGGACTCTGTGATGCAACTGGGTTCAGAAGAATGGTGGGGAGTGGTGACTAGAGAAAAGATTTATATCTGTCTTATTTCCTGAGAGGACTTGACTAACCAGGACTTTTCTTCCTTTCTATCTGATCCTCAAGATGGAATTTTATCAGAAACCTCTGGCTCTACCATCAATCTCAGAGATGGAAGAAAGAGTCCTTTATTTCCCCCCAAAAATAAGACCCACCCACTGTTCCCATTATATATTGAAAGAGAAAGAAAGGTTTCCAAGAAGGGCTCTTGGGGTGGAGGTGGAGTTGCTGAGCAGAGGGTGAAGGCTGTATGTGAGTGAATGATTGGGGAAGAGTACTGAGCAGTGGAGGCAGGTTGGCTACCTTTTTCTTCCCCTAGGTCCTGGTTCATTAACCTTATAGGAAATAGAGGCCGACACTGAGGATCTAGCAGAGGAATCTGTGCTAGATGGTCTGTGAAGTACAAAGGCAACCCATTTCCGGATCTCAAGGAAGTAAAGAGACACACACTCTTGAAAATGAGGGCCTGGCCAGGCAGTACAGCCTTTGTTCCCTCACAAGATCAGTGAACTAGGCTCTGATGCCCATGGCCACTTTCCATTCAATGTAATGAGCTTCCACAGGAAACACAGCTTGAAGTAGAGGTTATGACCATGAGCTTTGAAATCCTATGTACTTGACTCCGCATCTTACTTTGACTACTTAATAGTTTGGAGACACTTGGAAAGTTATTGTAAGCTCTCTGAGCTATGGGTTTTAATACATAAAAACCAGACAGTCGTTGTTGCTCCTGCATGGAACAATTTAATGAGTTAATGGATGTAAAGTACGTAGCACAGCATATAGTAAATGCTCAATAAATGCTAGCTGAAAGGAAGTTGAAGATGTGCCAGGCACTGGGCTTAAGGCTGGGATACCAGATGGTTAATGTGTTGCTCTCCAGGAAAGTAGAGACTAAAAATTTAGAATCAAATAATGTAGCAAGATGGCAAAAAAAAAACCAACCACCAAACATACCGAGCTGCCTGTTTTTGTTAAGATATTGGAAATACAATAAATTCTTTGTTGGAATTGTTTCTTTTGAGGGGATTTTTGAGATGGGCAGATTTCATCGTTCAATTGTTCACAAAGGAGGCAATCTAATTTAATTAGAGGCCTCCAAATACAAAAATGGGGTCTATGATTCTAGACCGCCCTATCCCAGTTCCAACTGAAGGTAGGCGTATGACCTGTGGAGGTTAATTAATTAAAATATTTATTAAGCACCTACTGTGAGTCAGGCACTATGATTAGTGCTCAAGATATAGCAGTTTTGGCATAAATTGCAGGTGTTCACCAATATCCACATTCTCCTTTTCAGGGGTTCTCAACCTTCCTAATGCTGCAACCCTTTAATACAGTTCCTCATGTTGTGGTGACCCCCAACCATAAAATTATTTTCGTTGCTACTTCATAACTGTAATTTTGCTACTGTTATGAATCATAATGTAAATATCTGATATGCAGGATGTATTTTCATTGTTACAAATTGAACATAATTAAAGCATAGTGATTAATCACAAAAACAATATGTAATTATATGTGTGTTTTCCAATGGTCTTAGGCGACCCTGTGAAAGGGTCGTTCAACCCCCAAAGGGGTTGCGACCCACAGGTTGAGAACCGCTGCTCCTTTTCTTCCTAGGCATACTACTGGACTACATATCCCAGCCTCCTTGTAGTTAGGTGAGGCCATGTGACTTGAATTCTGGCCCTTGGAATGTGAGCAGTAGTGAGGTGCTCCACTTTCAGGTCTCACTCATAGAAAACTCCCACCAATGACTACTTTCTCACCCTACAGCCACCAGCTAAAGTTGGAGCCCTTCACGGATCAAGAGGAAAATGTAGCCATAGATGGAGACCAGTCCTTGAATTCTGGGTCCATGTTGGACTGTGATATGATTGAGAAATAGACATTAATTGTGCTAAATAACTGAGATTTGGAGGTTTATCTGTTACAGAAGTTAGAGTTATTTTCCATATCTAACAAAGCAGTGAACAAGATAGACTTGTCTCTAGACCAGGGGTGGGCAAACTTTTTGACTCGAGGGCCACAATGGGTTCTTAAACTGGACCAGAGGGCCGGAACAAAAGCATGGATGGAGTGTTTGTGTGAACTAATATAAATTCAAAGTAAACATCATTACATAAAAGGGTACGGCCCTTTTTTTTCAGTTTTATTCATTTCAAATGGGCAGGATCCAGCCCGCGGGCCGTAGTTTGCCCACAGCTGCTCTAGACTATTACACTCTAAAAAAATGAATAATTAAGTAAGTAATTATAATGTAGGCTGATGAATGTTAGGGCAGTGAAAAGCCAGAGAAATAGGAGTAGACAGTGGCATGACCTAAACTAACCTAGGCGTTATGGAAATCATCTCAGAGAAGGTGCCATTTGTGTTGAGACATGGAAGATGGGTTATTACTCAGCTAGGGCTGCCATAAAAAAGTACCACAGATTGGGAGCGGCGGGGGGGACTTAAACAACAGAAACGTATTTCTTTATAGTTCTGGAGCTGGAAGGCCTAGATAAGGTGTCGGTAGGGTTGGTTTCATTCAGAAGCATCTCTCCTTGGCTTGCAGACAATTGCCTCCTCACTGGTCCTCATGTGGTCTTTCCTCCACGTGTACACATGTCTATATCCTCATCTCCTCTTCTTGTAAGAACACCAGTCACATTGGATTAAGGCCCACCCATATGACCTCAGTTTACCAAAATTATCTCTTTAAAGACCCTATCTCCAAATTCAGTCACATTCTAAGGCACTGGGTTAGGATGCCAACCTGTGAATTTGGGGGAACACAATGCAGCCCATGACAGATGGACAAGAGTTGCCCAATTGAAGGATTAGGGTGACCTCAGGTTCTCTATCCAGTCCGCTGATGAGAGCTGGCACAGGGAAGGCAGGAGGATGAATGAGAAAGAAGCTCAAGTTTCTAAGGGGCAAAGTGCTAAAGCCATTCAAGGGAGGATTCAGATCACAGCCTGACAGTAGTGCTTTGATTGCAGATGTGAAACTTAAGAGATTAAAAATCAAATTGTGGGAGGGTAGGTGTCAGCAGCGTACCTTAGCTCTCTGGAGATGCAAAGAGATTAACTGCAGCTGTGGTGTGCGGCCCTGAAGCCTCCATGGGGCTACTATGCTTGCTAAGAAATCCCAGGGGGGTCTTTTAGAGTAAAGATTGGCCCCAGAAGTCAGATCACAAGAATGATAGGTACCTGGCCATGTGCAGAGATTGAAGATCAATGAGTGAAAGATCAATGTGAATAAATGATCCATTAATACATACAACAGGTTCCCAGCAATTAATCTCCAGGAGGATGACAGCCCGCCAGTTACAGTGAACTGCTGATGGTGATTGACATAATGGGATCGTCTGCAGCTGAGTTGAACTGCTGAGCTGGTGATATTCACATTTATTTTCCTGCTCGCATCGAGTGGTTTCTGGGGCAGCTCTGGAGTTTGGAGCTGAAAACATACTTCTCAGAAGACCGAAATAGTCTCCTCTGAGCGAAGGCAGACATGAGCAGGTCCAGGACCAATGTCTGATCTGGAAGCAAAAAGAGAGAGGGCCCTTTCTTTGTGAAACTGATTAGTTAGGCCTTTGTAATAGGGAGCTTGGTAGAAGGATTTGGAAAGCACTGCTCAGAAATCAGGAAAGTCACCACCCATTGGAGGGCTGCCATTGTGAACGCAGAAGAACTGCATATTCCTGAGAAATATGCACTTTAGAGTATTCTGGTTTCCCTTGGTGCTTTCAGACGAATACCTGGAGCCAACCTTGTGCTTCCAAAATCCATCACTCCCCACTCTTGGTCTTCTATACCTAGAATTCTGAATGTCTAAGTAGTGAATCCTACTTATTCTTCAAAGTCCATCTCATACTCTCCTCTAAAAGACCTTTCCCGCGTACTCTGGATGCTATGCTGAGTACAGAGTGGCCGCCCACCTCATAGCAAAGTCAAGGCTGGGGGAACCCGAACAGGAGGTGGGGTGATTGCCGGGTGACTACCAGCGCATTCATCCCCTACAGGCTGATTGTCCTGATCTGCCCAACCTGGAGGAGCGTCAGCCAAGAAGTCCTCCGGTGCCGGGAAAGCAGACAGGCATTTCCTCTTGGCAGAATGCGTCACGTTTACAGGACACATAAGGCAGCTGCTGAGAAGGGTCTGACTGCGACCAGTGAGAGAAGACAGACAGTTACATTAGGCTGAGGAGGAACATCCCATGGCCTGGCATTATGGGGTGAGGGACGGAGCCTGTGGCATCCCTCCCAAGAGGCTTGGAAAGCAGGGACAGCACTGCAGGTTGAGCCTTTGCTCCAAATGAGCCCAGAAATGGTTCCACGTGGGCAGACGGGCCCTCAATGCACAGCCCATCTGCCAGCGCTGGCGCTGCTGGGAAGCCTTCATCGAAAGGGACAGGGCACTCACTCGGACCAGGGGATCGGCTTGAGAGAAATCTGTGTCTGACTAGCAGGCAGCTGAGCACAAAGAATAACCCAGGAGACAGATGTGCACAGTTGTTCCTATTTCTCCAGCAGCCACACAGGAGTCAGGCCTCTGGACAGACTATGGAACACCCAGAAGCAGCATAGGTTGCAAACACCTGACCCCACTTGGAAACTTTCAGCAGGCTTTTCCCTGTCATCATTATTTCCACCCAGGTTGGTCCTAAAAACCAGTGGTTGTTACCTTGACCCTTCTGATTAGTCATTTAGAATGGCCTTGGGCCGGGCACGCAGGGAAACGCAGGAATCAACCCTTTCCATGCCCTCAAGAACTGCATTCCCGCTCCCTGCAGGCCAGGTGAGAGCTCAGGACGCCTGAAAGACAGGAGGCATAAAGAGCGGGTTCACAACCTTGTTTGCACCTTTCCCCTGAGCAGGAGGCAAAGAAAGCAGAGGTCGCCCTTAGTGTCTTTTGATCAAACTGACAAACTTCCCGGCTGAACACGGTGAGATCTCTGACCACAGGCTCCCTTCCTGCACCTTGCCTGACAACTTACTCCTCAAAACATGCTCCGCAAATGAGCGGCAGGGAGGGTGCTAAGACTGCGGGCTCTCAGGCCCCTGCCCAGACCCAGGTGCTTCCCTGCGTGGGGCGGTAGCTGCAGTCCTGGCCAAGGGCATGAAGGTGGACTCCTGGGGGCTCGACTTCCCTGGGATTTTCTCCTTGAAACCTTGTCTCCCTCTGCCCCCATGGTGGGGTCTGCGATTACTGCGCAAGAGCCCTACCTGCCTTTCTGTTTGATCCCAAGGACACAGCAATATTTAAATTCTGAGTCACAGAAAGCAGGCAAGTGAGATAAGCACAACATTTCCCCATGAATTAAGAATAGAACGGAGAGTGGCTTTTCTCATTGACGGAAAGAGCAGCGTTCATTGTGTGTCCCCTTGCTCACTCACAGCCACCCATTCAGCTCTGTCTTCCCCACACTTTCCTCTTCCTCCTCCTCCCGGCTTCCTGGGCCCAGGAAAGTGGCTGGCAAGGAAGCCGGGCTCACCAGGGGAAGGGGTCTCTCTGCCCCTGAGGGGAGGGACGGGTCGAGTGGTTCAGACCACGGAGGGGCCCTCCCTGTCTCCATCCGTCCAGATGGCTTTCAGCTTCTGGTCCCCCTCGCCAAGCACTCCCCACACTGCCCTTCTGCCTGCGGCTCCTCCAGAGCAATGGGCTGCCTGTGAGCGCTTTCTCCTGCCACCGAGAGCTCACCCTCCCTCCTGCTCTCTGGCTTTAACCCCTCTTTGCCTGGCTGCACACGACTCCCCCTCCTCTCCTGGGGAACCAGAAATGGCAGATGGCAGCCTGGTGTTTGAGACATCTTCACAGGTGAGTGCATATGCCCCAAACTGGAAAGAATCCCATTGGCCACACTTCGCGGTCTGGACATGTGTACCTTTCGAGGCCGTGTGGTGTAATGAGACTCTCGCAGGCTGGCTGCAGTTCAAATCCCAGCACTGCCATTTAAAACGTGCGTGACCTTGAGCAACCCTTGGAGGTAATTTTTTTCTTTGAGTTCTTCCGCCCTGAATGTAAAATAATAATAATACCCACGTCATAACGTGGCTCCTGGCACTTAAGCTGCGAGTTTTCCTAGGCTTCCCCTCCTTCCACACAACCTCTCCTGGCAGGCTGGGTGCCGGGTACCACCTCACCTGATTGCCCCTGTTTCTGGATATGAATGCTACGTTCCTCACCCTCTACTCTCCACACCCCCAGGCAGGCCTTTGTTCCTAAGACAACTGGTCAATGAACCCGGGTCTCCCAGAGGTGGCCTGTCCTTATCTGTGTAAGAGCCTTCTGGAATTTTTAACCCTTCCCAGATGAAACAATTCACTATTGCCGCTGTCAGCAGCTTTGGGACAGCGTGGACTCCCCAAAGCCCAGGACACACAGCCACCTGTCCCTGCACCTGTGCACGCCCAGGTGGCTCACTCAGGGGGCTCTATCCTGGGTTCGGTTTTTAGCCACTACCCAGCATCTTCATGACTCAAAAAAAAAATCTGAACAGCTCAATTAAGATTTAATTAATATTCTATAATTAATCCAAAATAATTATTGTGGTCTTTTAACTAAGGATTGATTTTGGCACAAAAATAAAACCCTAAGCATAGTTCTATAACAGTTTCTTTCCTCAGGGAGGCTTTGACTTGATACTCTCAGGAGATGTGCACTGAACATAATAGTTTTATTAGCTCTTATTAAAGCTTTGATACATGCACTTCAAAGGAGTGGCTGTTTTCCTTCCCATTTGAAGTCGAGGAATCTGCTCCGGCATCTGGGCCGTCTGGAGGGGCAGCTGCTCTCTGTAGTGCTCAGAGCGCCGGGCCTGGAACAGACAGAACTTTCTGATAACTCCAATCCCCTGGCAAGCTGTTTATTTCCCTTTCCTTGATCTTATCAGGGGCGGAGGCTGGAGGACAATGTAAACAGGGGCTTCTATAATTTGGACCAAGCACCAGTTAGTGGTCAGGAAGGGTGCCTTGACCCGGAAGACAGATGAAACCTGAGAGTCAGAGGATATCATGGAGATCCCCTGGCTCACCCACATGTTCTGTGCTAGAACCTTCTCAGCAGCATCCTGGTCCTCGGGTGGGCAGCTACCCTCTGCTGGTAACCTTTCAGCCCTCAGGGGTTGGCTAATCGGAAGTCTGCCATAATCGGCTCCTGCCAATCATTGTTTTAATCTTCTGGGCATTGAGTCAATACCCTCTCCCCCATCACACCATTCATAGGCCCCAGCTCTGCCCTCTGGACTACAATGGAATAATCCAGTTCATCTTCTCAAGGAGACCCTTTCAAACATCTAAAGCCAACTGTCGTTACTTCCCAACATGTTCTCTTCCTAACGCGTTGCCAACTTTCTCAACCAATCTCCTGTTGACAAGATGTCCGGACATTCTCGAAGAGATCTGGTCTCCATTCTCTACTTGTCAGTGTCCCTCCTATGCAAGCATGGGGCCCAGAACTTACCACAGTGCTCTGAGGACTGGGGACCTCTCACTAGGCTCTGAAGATAAGCCATGCACAGTATTTATACATAAATAGCCTGCATGGTAGATAAAAAAATATATATATAATAAAATGCATATGTATTTGCATGTATATTTACATATCTATTAAAATATATATAATAAAATACATATGTATTCACATACATATGTAAATATACATAATAAAAATATGTAATAAAATACAGATATTTACATATATATTAAAATATATATAACAAAATACATCTATATTTATATCTATAATATATATATACAGCCTAATAAAATCTACATTTAGATATTTCTTATATAAACTACATTTGAGCCACTTCCTCCTCATCCTCTATTTGTGAAATCAAGCTATCTTTCAACCTGAAAAACCAAACTTCTAGTTTTATCCTTGTTAAATTTATCTAGTTAGTTTCAACCCATCATTTCCGATGTCAAGATCTTTTGAAAGTTGTTTATATCATTTGTCACATTCTCTGACCCCCTGCTTCATGTCATCACAAATTCGATAAGCACATAGTCAATGTTTCATCCACGTCATTGATAAATACTTGGACATGACAGGGACAGGCAAACGTCCTTTAAGTTGCTGCTTATGGAGCTCCCTCCCCTTAGATATCATTTCAGAAATCGTCTCTCTTTTGAATAGCATTTTGCTATCAGCCACAAATGCACACACAGCCTGTATTTTCTAGGTCATTCCAGAGGATATCAGGAGAAACTGTCAAAAGCCTTCCTATATTGTTACTCTTTATGTCTCCTACCCACCCTACCCACTGCCATCCATGTCTGCCAGTCTCATAAAGATGTCCGAAAAGGAACTAAGGATATTTGGCTTTTAGGAAATCACAGGTGCTTCTAGTGATCACTTCTATTTCTTATGTGTTCACAGACCATCAGCTTGATTATAAGGATTTTTCCAAGAGCGAGCATCACGATCACTCTCCTATAGGTTTTATAATTCACATTTCTCCCTTTGTGTTTGCCTATCAATCCAATTCCTCATAATTGCAGAGGATAGTATCAAGACTGTCCAAGAATATATAAGCATACATCAAACTCAGGGTCCAAAGAATTGAAGAATCTGTCCTTTAAAATATAATTCTTAGCCAGAGAGAGAAACAGAGCCCAAACCTCAAAGAACTCTCCTAAACACCTAAGGATTTACTATCTAGGCCTGAGTAGCTTCTGCTAGAAGACCTAGAATAAAATAGAATCCTACCTCTACCTCCAACTAGCAATTTGTTCTCTGGTGTCAGCTTCCTCATCTGTAAAATGACAAGATCTGTTCTAGTTCTCAGTTTTAGTGACTTAAGAGATGAGTTGCTAAGAGTGACCAGACAGGTGGCTGGATTTACATACAAGG